>NW_027605246.1:0-37500 GCF_048128805.1 Centroberyx gerrardi
CAAACCTACAGAACCGTTCTGTTCAGTGTTGGAGAACCTGCAGACGGTTCCTTCATCTGCTGCTGTGGAGAGAAGAGAAGAGAAGAGAGATGCTGCCACCTGGTGGAGGAGAGACACACTGACAGCTGGAGGAACCTGTCTGTTGTCTCTGCCTGTCTGTTGTCCCTCTGTCTGTCTGTCTGTCTCTCTGTCTGTCTGTTGTCTGTCTGTCTCTCTGTCTGTCTGTCTGTCTCTCTGTCTGTCTGTCTGTCTCTCTGTCACAAGCTGCTGATATTAAAGTCTAGACTCTCTGTTCATATTGAACCAGAACATGTGATGTAATAACTCATCAAGTCTGTTGAAGCTGAAACTGATTCAGTTATTACTGTTTACATCTGTGACTACTACTACTACTATACTACTACTATACTACTATACTACTACTATACTACTATACTACTACTATACTACTATACTACTACTACTACTACTATACTACTACTATACTACTACTACTACTATAATACTACTATACTACTACTACTACTATACTACTACTATACTACTATACTACTACTACTACTACTATTACTACTGCTACTATTACTACTACTGCTACTACTGCTACTATTACTACTACTACTACTACTACTGCTATAATACTACTATACTACTACTACTACTACTATACTACTACTATACTACTATTACTACTGCTACTGCTACTATTACTACTACTACTACTACTACTGCTACTATTACTACTGCTACTATTACTACTGCTACTACTACTACTGCTACTATTACTACTGCTACTACTACTACTGCTACTACTACTACTGCTACTATTACTACTGCTACTATTACTACTACTGCTACTACTACTGCTGCTACTATTACTACTACTGCTACTACTACTATACTACTACTACTACTACTATACTACTACTACTACTGCTACTACTACTACTGCTGCTACTACTACTACTACTACTACTATACTACTACTATTACTACTACTGCTACTATTACTACTACTACTACTACTACTACTATACTACTACTGCTACTATTACTACTACTACTACTACTACTACTATACTACTACTACTGCTACTACTACTACTGCTACTATTACTACTACTAATATACTACTACTACTACTACTACTGCTACTACTACTACGCTACTACTACTACTATACTACTACTACTATTATACTACTACTACTACTATACTACTACTACTACTATACTACTACTACTACTACTACTACTACTGCTACTACTACTGCTACTACTACTACTACTGCTACGCTACTACTACTATACTACTACTACTACTACTACTACTACTACTACTACTACTATTACTACGCTACTACTACTATACTACTACTATACTACTATACTACTACTATACTACTATACTACTACTATACTACTATACTACTACTACTACTACTATACTACTACTATACTACTACTACTACTATAATACTACTATACTACTACTACTACTATACTACTACTATACTACTATACTACTACTACTACTACTATTACTACTGCTACTATTACTACTACTGCTACTACTGCTACTATTACTACTACTACTACTACTACTGCTATAATACTACTATACTACTACTACTACTACTATACTACTACTATACTACTATTACTACTGCTACTGCTACTATTACTACTACTACTACTACTACTGCTACTATTACTACTGCTACTATTACTACTGCTACTACTACTACTGCTACTATTACTACTGCTACTACTACTACTGCTACTACTACTACTGCTACTATTACTACTGCTACTATTACTACTACTGCTACTACTACTGCTGCTACTATTACTACTACTGCTACTACTACTATACTACTACTACTACTACTATACTACTACTACTACTGCTACTACTACTACTGCTGCTACTACTACTACTACTACTACTATACTACTACTATTACTACTACTGCTACTATTACTACTACTACTACTACTACTACTATACTACTACTGCTACTATTACTACTACTACTACTACTACTACTATACTACTACTACTGCTACTACTACTACTGCTACTATTACTACTACTAATATACTACTACTACTACTACTACTGCTACTACTACTACGCTACTACTACTACTATACTACTACTACTATTATACTACTACTACTACTATACTACTACTACTACTATACTACTACTACTACTACTACTACTACTGCTACTACTACTGCTACTACTACTACTACTGCTACGCTACTACTACTATACTACTACTACTACTACTACTACTACTACTACTACTACTATTACTACGCTACTACTACTATACTACTACTACTACTACTACTACTACGCTACTACTACTATACTACTACTACTACTACTATTACTACTATACTAGTACTACTGCTCCTGCTCTGATGGTTTTGCTGGAACGTGTTGTGTTGTTTCAGACTGAAAGTGATGAATCAGCAGTCAGAACAGACAACATGGAGGAAACTTCTTCCAAAGGTTTATTACAAAACGCAAGACAAAACATGTCAACTGGATTTATTCTATTGGCAAACACGATACACTGACACACAGCTCTAGTCTGCAGGTGACGAACAGAAACTGAACACAACAGAACTGAAGGCGAGGCCGCTGAGAACAGGAGAGAAGGTTCTGGAGGCTGGAACTCAAACCGGGGACTAAAGGGAACGCACCGAGAGCGCTTTGTCTTTTTCTACCTAAATCTAGTGCTGGGTCTGTGCTCCACACGTGCAACTACACCGCTCCGCCGGCGCCGCTCGGCCGCCCGCGCACATAAATAGATCACAATTAAATTAAGTTCAATCCAATTCAAACAGGAAATGGTATTCACAAGCTCAAAGTGTCGCAGCGGTCAGAGGACCTGACCAAGTGTTCAGGGTCCCACAGCGCCCGGGGTTGGGGGGGGGGGGGGGGGGGGCAGCTTCCTCTGTCAGCTGATGATGATGATGATGATGAAGATGAAGAGGTGGCGGTGACGATGGCGAGGGCGGCTAGGCCAGGCTCGGCCCGCCTAGACGCCGCTCTCAGTTTCTACTTGTGAATCACATTCAATACCATTTATATATATTACAACTTTGTTCCAAATTCATAAATAAGTAGTGCAGTTTCCCCTAAACCTCGACACACACACACACACACACACACACACACACACGCACACGCACACACACACACCTGTTCAGGCTGAAGGCGGCAGGCGGGCGTCGGTCAGGACGCAGGAGGGAGGGAATATGTCAGTTAATATCTAACACACTCAGCAGATCTACTCTATGGTTATATCTTCATGCATACATAATGAGGAACAGTTCACACTGAGGCCGACTGACCGCCGCCCGCCCGCCGCGCTTCAGCTTAACGTTTAAAATCAACAACGCCAACGTCAAATATGAAAGCTATAACACAGTTAACCAATCAGAAACGCTGTGCAATAAGAACTAGCCAATCAAATCGCTCTCATCAAAACCAGGAAGGAACCGGTCCGGGAACTCGCTCGAAAAAAAGAGAGAAAGGGAAGAAAAAAACATGGAAACTATCAAACTACAGAAGTAAACTCTGTTTCCCCGAACTGAAGCCGCTCACCGTTCCACCGTTCCACCGTTCCACAACATGTTGGAGAACATCGAGGCTAGAACCTTAAAAAGCTCGATGGAACCGGCAGTTTGGACCGATATCTGGGCCGATACTGACGGGACCTGGTCCAGTCTGAGATGAAGATATTATACAGATTTATTGTAGGATTCAGTACGCTTTAATATGTTTTTATTTTTATGATTACGGTGGTCCAGGTTTCAGTGGAGAGTTTTAGTGTCCCATGATGGTCCGAAGGTCTCAGAGGCTTTTCACCCCGATGAGAAGAAAACTCTGAGAAACACTGAATTCTGGGATATTTTTTGGCATGAAGATGGTCCAAATGAAAGCGACTGGAGGTCAGATGGGAGACGGCAGCAGGCTGATGGGTCGGTCCAGAGGAAACCAGTCAAACCAGTGGAACCAGTTGGACCGGTTCGATCCGGTCCGGCTCGTCTCCCCGGCTGATGGGACAGAATCCACATTTGGCGAAACACAAAGGAACGATTTCCCTCAAGGATTCGGTCACAGTGTGACCTAACAACACGGGGGGGGGGGGGGGGGGGGGGGGGGGGGGGCAGGGCTTACACTCAAATCTAATCCCCATCCTTAAGAGCAATTAGCTAACGGTCATTTATGACCATGTATGGACATGACCATATATGGAGATCCATCCACTAAATGACCATATATGGATGTCCTGCTGCTATCTACACCAGAGAAATAACCAGTTCCAGTCCGAACTGGACCCCGAAACCTCGACCGCCAAGAACCGCCAAGAAAAGTCCAGAACCGGTCCGGAACCGGTTCAGGACCAGAGCCGGTCCAGAACCGGTCCAGAACCGGCCCAGATCCAAAGCGGCCGTGTCACTCAGAGTCCGTCTCCAGCGGCGCCGTCTCGTCCACGGCGCCCCTCTTCCGGCGCTTGGCGCTGCGCTGGCGCTCCTCCTCCTCCAGGTGAGCCTTCTTGTGCCTGGAGAAGCTGGAGGAGTGCATGAAGGTCTTGCTGCAGGCGGAGCAGGTGTAGGTCTTGGTGGGGTGGGGGGGGTGCGGGGCGTGGGGGGCGTGGCTCTTCTGGTGCTGCTGCAGCTCCGCCCGCCGCTGGAAGGCCTTGCTGCAGACGCCGCAGCTGAACTTCCCCCTGCCTCCGTCCGCCTTGTGGGTCTGCTGGTGCCGCGCCAGGCTGGAGGCGTGGCTAAACCGCTTCCCGCACTGGCTGCAGCCGTGAGCTCCGCCCCCTCCGCCCCCCGCTCCCCCTCCTCCCTCCTCGTCTTCGGAGGCGGCGGAGCCTCGTTTCCCGGCCCGCCCCCCCCTGCGGCGGCGGTTCTTCTTGCAGAGGGTGTAGAAGTTGGGCTTGTCGCGGGAGCAGAGCTTGAGGCGGATCTTCAGGTCGGAGGAGGTTTCTCCCAGGTTCTCCTTGCCGGGGGTGTAGCTGTCCAGCAGCTGCCTGACGTGGCTCACCTGGTGTTTGGACAGCTGGGTGGAGGTCCTGAAGGTCATGTCGCACTGCGGACAGGCGTAGAACTTCTCTCCGCCCGGCGCCTGGACCGCGACGGGCGGCGGCGGCGGATGGATCGGTCGCTTGCCACCGGTTTGCTGCCGTTGCCTCTTGGTCTTCTTGTTCTTGCCGCCGGTCTTCAGCGAGCGGCGCAGGGCGGCCATGTTGGAGCCGACGGCCACGTCTTTGGGGATGCCTTTGCCCTTCTTGTGGATGAGGCGGTGGCGCGACAGGCTGGAGCTGTGGTTGAACTCCTTCCCACAGATGTTGCAGGGATGAATCCGCCTCTTACCGTGGAGACGCAGGTGACTTCCCAGCATCCTGAGGGGAAAACATCACATCAAACTTTACTGATCCTGCAGCAGCAGACAGTCACAGCAAACACAAATACAATGTAAACAAGAAGAAAGCAAATGGAGCATTAACCATAACAACTTTACCACAGTAGAAATAAAGGAATGAAAAGTTGGAAAAGTACAGCATCATGAGGAAGTGTAAAATAACAGCAGCACAACAATCACCTTCAGTGATTTTCACTTTCTAACTTCAGCTGAAGGATTTCAGGCTCCTGTCTGGGTTGAAATGTTTTGGTTTTATGAAACTTAAAAACCTTTTAGATGAACTGTAGAAGTCACTGTGGCTCCTGACAGGTTCATACTTAGAGATAAAAGAGTTTCAATCACCAGCAGAAGAAAAAAAAGAAATGACAAACTATAAAAATGTCAAGATAAGCAACAGAGGTGGAACTCGAGTCACATGACTTGTACTCGAGTCTCAGTTTTAACTGCTTGAGACTTGATGCATGAAGAGAAGACTTGTGACTTGACTTGACTTGGGTTCTGGTGACTTGGGACTTGACTCTGACTTGTACTTTGATGACTTGAAAAGGTTTCTAAAGTCTTGACTTGAGATCTTGTGTTTGTGTAAATGACTTAGATTGAAAGTGATGAGATTTGTTCCAGCGGACGACTGAATTTAAATTCTGTTTTCTGAATTTGTATGGTATGATTGAATTTATTGAAGTTGAAACTGATTATAGAAATCAAACTCATGATGCTCTTACCAAGTTTTTATCCTATTAAAACCATATTGCATTGAAAAGTCCTAGATATTTAGTTTTCTTTAAGATATTAAATTGATACTGGACTCTTGATTTGTTCTGACTTGACTTGCTGTTCTACATTTAGACTTGAGACTTGACATTAATGACATGGACTTGACTTGGACCTGACTTGGTAATCTACATTTAGACTTGGGACTTGACTTGAGACTTGAGCCTCAAGACTTGAGACTGACTTGGGACTCAACTTGGTCAAACCTCTGATATTTAATGTACAGTAATGTGCAAAAGTCTTAGGCACATGTAAAAAAATTACGTAAAGCGTAGATGCTTTCAAAAATAATCAAATGAAAAGTTTGTAAATATAAAAAAATGTACTATAAAGAGAGTAAACAGTTAAAAAGTAAATCAAATCAATATTTGGTGTGAACACCCTTTGCCTTTAAAACTGCATCAGTTCTTTGTCCTGCAGTTTTATAAGAAAATGGTCTGGCAGGTTGTTCCAGGCATCTTGGAGAACTTCCACCGTTCTTCTGCAGACGTTGGCTGTCTTTGCTTCTGTCAGTCCAGGTTAGGGTTCGTCCCAGACCGCCTGGAGGACGCTGAGATCAGGGCTTTGTGGAGGACAAACCACCTGCTGCAGAACTCCTCGTTCTTCTTTTCGCTGAAGATAGTCCTCAAAGACCTTGGCGGTGTGTTCGGGGTCACTGTCCCGCTGCAGAGTGACGTTGGGACGGACCGGACGCCTGACGGTGCTGCAGGATGGATGAGGATCTGCTCGTACTTCTCAGCATTGAGGATTCCGTTAATTCTGACCAGATCTCCAATTCCGTTTGCAGAAGTGCCCAAACCAGCAGGGAACCTCCACCGTGCTTCACTGCCAGCTCCTCTACGGACAAACTGCCTCCTGTTTGAGTCAAACATTTCAAATTTTGACTCGTCAGTCCAGACCGCTCGCTGACTCGGTCCTTGTGTTTTCATGCGTAGGCGAGTCTCTTGGCTTTGTTTCCACTTCGGAGGAATGGCTTTTTGGCAGCAACTCTTCCATGAAGACCACTTCTGAGTTCTGACAAGACTTCTCCGGGCTGTAGAGGGTGTTCTTGGGTTCCAGTGGTTTCTGTGAGTCCAGAGCTGATCGCACTGCTGGACTTCTTCTGCTTTCGAAGAGACGTCAGTTTGTCTCTCGTCTGCTGAGCTCAGTTTCCGAGGCCGGACGCCTCGTTTCAGGTCCTCGACCTTCATGTTTCTTTGTGCTTCTTCAGAAGAGCTTGGACATCTTGAAACTCTGTCTGCTGGGGAGACCTTGCTGATGCAGGATGACCACCTTGTGTCTTGTTGCTATGCTCACTGTTGCCATGGAGTCAGAATTGATGATTTGAAAGTTCACCATCTGCCACACCTTCACCTTTCAGTTCATCCGTCCTTCGCCCAGTTTGATTCCATCTACACCGTTTCTGTTTCAGTTCAATCAACTCATTATGTCATTGATCATTAGCACTGAATAGTGGTCTATAACTTAATATGTATCTTTCTATAAAGAAATACAAAATTTCTCTGTAAAATTTTATTTTGGGGAAAATGAATGTTTGGATATCTAAAATTAGCTCTTTTCTACTGACACTAATGCAGAAAACAAATAAACATCTAAGACAAAATGACTTTTGCACAGTAATGTACAAATGAGTAAAATATGAGAAACCATCTGTGTGTTCACCTGCTGCCTTTGAAGCTCATTCCGCAGTGCGGGCAGGTGTACCGCGCCTCCTTCCCCGCCGGTTCGAGCGCCTGTTTGGCCGGCGGCGGCGTGGCGGAGCTCTTGCCGGCGTGGCTCTGCTGGTGGCGGTACAGGCTGGAGGCGTGGCTGTAGCACTTTCCGCAGTAGCTGCAGCGGTACGGCCGGTCGTCCGGGTCGAAGTCGGCCTGGTCCGAGTCCGGCTCGCCGTCCGCGTCCGGCCGGCCGCCGGCCGCCTCCTCCGCCTCATCCTCGTCCTCCTCCTCCTCGTCCTCGTCCTCGTCGTCGGAGTCGGTCTTGATCTCCACGCTCTGCTCCGTCACCTCGCAGGGGTACACCTCCTCGTACGGAGCGAAGAACGCCTCGTCCGTCTCGATCTTCAGCTGCTCGGCCGTCAGCTCCGAGCCGTCGTCCGAGTCTTTCTTCACGCAGGAGATGGTGAACTTGGAGCCGACCTCGGCCCACTTCACCACGTACTCGATGGGCTGCGTGTCCAGCTCCACCGTGATGAAATCGGCGCCGAGGGCGTCCGGCTCCGACGACGCCAGCTCCGTCTCCGAGTCCTCCATCCTGACCGGACCTGAGGCTGCGGGGGGGAAAGTCCTGAGGAAGAGTCCGCTCAGACGGTCGACAAAAGCCCTGAAGAAGAGAGAGAGCAGGGAAACATCAAGCTGACAGACCGGAACACACGAGCTGAGCATTTTCAATCTTTTCCACAAATCAGACGGTGACATGAATCGAATCAGTCGAACCAAATCGTTCAAATAAAGGTTTTTACGTGTCATCACAGCAGGTCGGCAGGTTGGACTCTCCCTACCGGCTCACAGCCAAACACAGTCTGTACAGAAATGATCCAAGTCCCGATCAGGTTTAGATGAAACAGAAAAACAAGACAAAGTCTAACAGCCTCCTACATTACCAGTAAAGTTCTGTATGGAGCGTCTGTGTGAACGTTAACGGAGGAATTTAACGGTGTTGTCAGTATTGTGTGAACGGCAGCGTTACGTTAAAACAACAACGGCAGAAACCGATACCTTTAACTGAAGAACTGAAACAGCAATTTTACGGGTTTCATGTGTGAAAGGGGCTTCGGTTCTACTGAAGGAGAACATGAGGAGAACCTGGGACTCTGTCTGGTTTACTGCAGTTCAGACAGCCTGGACGATGTATCAAAACTCAATATATCTCAATACAGAATGTGTCAGTCCGTCTGCTGTCAGGAACATGAATGGTGATATCAGCTCCATGTTATTCTGCTGTCAGGAACATGAATGGTGATATCAGCTCCATGTTATTCTGCTGTCAGGAACATGAATGGTGATATCAGCTCCATGTTATTCTGCTGTCAGGAACATGAATGGTGATATCAGCTCCATGTTATTCTGCTGTCAGGAACATGAATGGTGATATCAGCTCCATGTTATTCTGCTGTAGTAATCACTAATGAGACTCTTGACCATCACAGTTTCACGAGCTCTCCATCCAAATTATATTATTGTCACTTTGTAATGACATTTTTAAATTGTTGTTTACATTCTAGCAGCCAATGGCATCGCTAGAAAGATTTGTGTCTCAGAAATAAACAGAATTCTTGTCACTGAACTTCTATTTATTACATTATATCTTGGTTGTATTGATCACGTATCGAAGCGTAGGACTTTGTTTTTTGACTGAAGTTACTAAATAATTTTAGTAATGTGTTATGAATTATTATGTTATCCTTGCTTGTGTTGTATTAAAATCTCATGTGTACGTCGCTTTGGGTAAAAGCGTCTGCCAAATGGGAAATTGTAAATTGTAATTAACATTCTATAAACGTTACCCCCCCCACACACACACACACACACCTCCACTACCCCGCCCTGACACACCCATGTGAGGTTTACACTGTGATGTAATGGTAAATAAAAAGGACAGTAAACTCTGACCTCCAGCCACTGATCATTGTAAGACAAACAGCCACCAATAGAAACAAAAATCAATTAAATCTTCATAAAATCATTCATTTATGTCCCTTTGTTCCTTAAAGCACCGTCCTGTCACGTGACTCACGTCAGTCTGACACTCGGACAGACAGATTGGCTGAAAACACTGAAAACAGTTCAGACACAATCCCTCAGGCTGGGTTGCGAGACTTTCATTATTTCTATTATAGAGAGACCGAGAACAAAACTCCATTCAAAAATTTGTCAGTTTAATGTTTTCTTGCTTATCAGCAAAGGCCCATATCTGGTAGACCGACTTAGGGTCTTTGGCGAATCGTTAGGCGTCGCTCTTCAATTCGGCATTAATCCAATACATCACGCAGCAGTTAATTTATATAAAATATCAATTTTTATAACCGTTTACCTGTTTTTCCCACGATCTTTCTCCACTAAAATACACCGCGGAGGGCGGTAGCGAGCCTTGTGAACCAATTGTAAAAATTGAGATTTTATTGAAATACAGAGCTGCTTCGTGGATCATATATATGCCGAAATTACTAGAAGACCCTATCGATTCGTAAAATGTGTTTAGTTATATTCTAAACGGTATGTAGGTTTGCCGGTAAGCGAAGCGACATAAAACGTCTGTTTTTTGAGTGGAGTTTCGGGGCCAGGCTGGGCTGAGTGTCAGTGATGAGGAAGCAGAGGGAGGGATTGTCTCTTCCCAGACTGCAAACCGGCGCAGCGAAAGGGAAAACCGCTGAATAAATATCAGAAAAGGGATTTCAGCGGTAAATGTGTCGGTAGTCGGTTACTCACGGACCTTTTGGCGCCGGCGGACTGGCGTAAACGTTAAAATATTACCGGTGGAAACGGCGACAATAAACAGGAAGTAGAGGACGTGTACAATGCATTGTGGGAAAGGATTAAATGGTTGTGTGGAACGGAAGTACGGCGGATTGGCCTTCAAAATAAAAGGCTAAATTTGTAAAACGAATATTTATTTGAACTACCTAATCTTATTATTTGGGGTATTTGAGTCCCAGTCATGTTTTCAGGACAAACTGAACTGAACTGAATGGAATTGAACTGAACGCATGATTGACAGCTGGGAGGAAAACACAGCTGACAGGTGGATTGTGTTTAAGAGCCTTTTTGGTATCTGAGTTAATACAGAAAAACACCCAGAATGTGGGTGTTGTTTTGTTTTTTTTGGTTCAAAAAGTCCTTTCCTCAGCATCATTAATTATTACCAGTCATATAGACCTGTACAGGATCACACAGCTGTTATAACAGTCTGTATAAGGAATTTATCCAACCGCACTGTGAAGCTTCGCTGAAAATAGAATCACATCTTTACTTTTCTTACAGCGTCTGCAAACAGTCTTAGAAAAGGAGTGAAGAACAGGCATCTGGCTTGTTGTTCCTCAGGTCTGAGTTGTAAAAGTCTGTTGAGGCTGAAGAGCAGCAGGCAGACCTCAGATCAGATCTGATCTGTTCAGATCTGATCACACTATTGATCCTGATGGGAAACAAAATGTACAGAAGAACAGAGCAGATGGATGTTAAACAGAACATCTGGAACAGGATGAAACAGAAGACAATATGAAATATGTGGATTATGGAAAAGGTGGAGAAATAAAAAATTACAGAAATTATCAGTTTATAAGGAAGAGCCACTGTGAAACTTTAAATGTCCCATATTCTACTCTCCAGTGTTTTATTTTGTGTCTTTCTGTCCATTCAAAGCTGTGTGTGTGGTGTCATGAACCAAAAACACTCTCAATCCATTTCTCCACGTTCATTTTCCAGCATCTCTCTGAGCCTTACCAAGAACAGGCCGTTTCTGTCGCCGTGTCTTTAAGGCTCATTAATATTAACGACCCTCCGTTCCGATCGGCTAACCGTTTCGAGAGCGAAACGTGAGACGCCGCGGCCCGGCGGCTACAGGCAGGGAAAACTCTCCGGTAATAAACGATGACGACCGCTCGACCGCTTTGAAAAAAACACTTTGTTAGTCTATTATTTCTTACAGAAATGATAATGAGCGAACCTTTGTGACGCCACAAAGTTACGGAAGTCCAAACGGCTCGTTTAGAGGCTCGCTTTTCTAATATGGATTGTGTGGATTTAGTTGGATTTAGTTAGTAATTTACATGGAATCCCCCCTGATCTCCTCTCTGTATTTTGTATTGACTCGAAATGGTTGAAGCTACTCAACTGGGATTTTATTTTGAAGCTTGTGACAGGAAGTCCTGTTTTAAATTGTGACAGCTTGACAGTTCTGTCAGTCTGTCTGAACTGAAGCGTCAGTTAGGATTGTAGTTTCCTGTTTGGTTTCTCTGCACAGACTCAGACTGAAGCTTCACAACAGAAACTAACACTTTGTCCCTCAAATAATCTGGAAGATGATCTGCAGCAGACAGAACCGGTTCTACTGCTGGTTCTACTGCTGGTTCTACTGCTGGTTCTACTGCTGGTTCTACTGCTGGTTCTACTGCTGGTTCTACTGCTGGTTCTACTGCTGGTTCTACTGCTGGTTCTGTCAGGTTCTACTCATCTGATTTTATGTGATGATCCAGGAGGAAAATATGAATAAAATTAATGATACTGACAGGAAGAGCTGAGGTCAAATTCAGCATCTGACACATGAAGGAGGAAGAGGAGGATGATGATGAAGAGG
This sequence comes from Centroberyx gerrardi, assembly GCF_048128805.1. NCBI lineage: Eukaryota > Metazoa > Chordata > Actinopteri > Beryciformes > Berycidae > Centroberyx > Centroberyx gerrardi. The sequence continues at coordinate 12,514 of NW_027605246.1, forward strand.
AGGGGGAGGGAGAGGAGGAGGAGGAGGAGGAGGAAGGGGAGGAATAGTAAGAGGAGGAGGAGGAGGAGGAAGAGGAGGAATAGTAAGAGGAGGAGGAGGAGGAAGAAGAGGAGGAGGAGGAGGAAGGGGAGGAGGAAGAGGAGGAGGAAGAGGAGGAGCAGGAGGAGGAAGAAGTGCAGCAGGAGGAGGAGGAAGAGAAGGAGGAGGAAGAGGAGGAGAAGGGAGGAGGAAGAGGAAAAGGAGGAAGAGGAGGAAGAGGAGGAGGAGCAGCAGGAGGAGGAGGAGGAGGAGGAAGAGGAGGAGGAGGAGGAGGAGGAAGAGGAGGAAGAGGAGGAGGAGGAGGAGGAGGAGGGGGAGGAGGAGGAAGAGGAGAAGGAGGAAGAGGAGGAGGAGGAGGGGGAGGAAGAGGAGGAGGAGGAGGAGGAAGAGGAGAAGGAGGAAGAGGAGGAGGAGGAGGAGGAAGAGGAGAAGGAGGAAGAGGAGGAGGAGGAGGAAGAGGAGGAGGAGGAGGAGGAAGAGGAGCCCCAGCAGCCTCCAGGCCTCTGTCTGTCTGTTTCTGGTTCCAGCAGAAACATCAAACCGCGTTTCATTTTATTTCATTTCCCTCAAACTGCAGGTCGAGGTCCGGCAGCGCGAGACAGACAGAGAGAGAGAGACAGACAGAGAGACAGACAGGTAGGCAGACAGGCAGGCAGACAGACAGACAGACAGGCAGACAGACAGACAGACAGACAGACAGGCAGGCAGGCAGGCAGACAGACAGACAGACAGACATGTTGGACATCACAGCCACATCTTCCGCGCCGCTCTCGCCGCGGTATTCTGCCGCTACTCTTCCGCTCGGACACTTACTGTTCCGCGCGCTGCGGTCCGTGTCCCTCTGTCTCGCGCCTCGGTGAATTTGTTCCAGTTTCTCCGCCGCGCCTCTGTCTCATCCCAGCCGAACACACTCGGCTAGCAACCGCTGCGACCCGCTGAGGAGGACGGCGGATCTGCGGCGGTGCGGATGGGCTGCAGCGTCACCGAGCACCCCGGAAGACCATCCCGATGCTTCTGCGGCTCGGGATTGGTTCGGCTCCTGCGCACCCTTCTCGGTTTCTCGAATCTCATTGGACGGCGGAGCAAAAAGCCCGCAAAGTGTGGCTATAAATGTCGCAAAGGCGTCGTGAAGCGCTTCACCGTCACGCACCTGACCCAAACAGAAGAGTCACCGCCCGGGCGCGCGCTGCCGGTAGGTAAATTAACATGCAGCTTTAAGTTTCTGTTGTTGTGTTTCTGAAGTGAGCTCAGGAGGCTCGACGTCCTGAAGTAGATTCTGTCCGGAGCTGAAGTCGAGTTCAGATAACTCACGTCCTTCTCCTCTGTGGAGAGTGCGGGGCACCAAACTCCGTTTAAAAACACCTGCCGTTTTACTGTTGTCTTGCTTAACCAATAAACGCGCACAGCTGGTGGAACAGAACCTAGACTTTTACGAACCGTTCGGGTCTTCTGGTAAATTCGGCATATAAATGATTCACCAAGCAGAACTTCAATTCAACTAAATCTCAAGTTTTGAAATCGGTTTATAGTCCTCGCTGCCGTCTTCCACCGTGTCTTTAGGTGGCTGAAGATTGTAGAAATTACAGGCGAGCTGGTTATAAAAGTCTACTTTTTATTGAACTGAATGCTGTTTGGTGTATCTGCTGTGTGCCGAATTGACGAGTTTCTCCTCGTGATTCAGTGAAGGTCTTCAGTCATGTTTACCGGGTTTGAACCTTTGCCGGTAAGCACGGCAACTTTAACCTACGACATTTTTAAATGTAGCTTTGTGTCCTCGTCTCTCCACAGGTTTTGTACCGAGGCAGAAGGAAGGCAGCCGGTGTCGGACAGACAACACGGAGAAGAAGCCGAGCCGAGCCGGGCGAGGGTTCTGGCCCGGTACCTTCAGCCTGTGAACCGGCTCGAGCCCCCGGTGAGCCGGCTCGAGCCCCCGGTGAGCCGGCTGTCAGTCTCAGTTCACTGACGTCTGTCTCGTGCCTCTAATACACTCAGTACCACAAATACCAAACCTGACTGACAGATATTATCTGGTTAATGTGACAAAATCAGATTTCTGGTAGTTGATGTGTTTTCTTGCCTCTCCATTCTAACTTTATAAGTTAAACCAATGATTCTCAGCTCCAGTCCTCAGAGTCCTGCAGGTTTAGAGTCCTGCAGGTTTCTTTCCAGCTGGTTAGTTCCAGTCAGCTGGAGCTTCAGGTCTGACTCTGATCCGAGAGCTGGAACAGAAACCAGCAGGACCTCGGTCTCAGTCTGCAGGACCAGAGCTGAGAAACTGATTTAAAACTAGAAGACCTGGACTCAGTGAGGCTGGCGGTCTGCAGGCTGTCACTCAAACAAACGGCAGCTGAACCGGCCGGTAAGCCGGTCGGAGCAGCAGCCGGTCGGCCCTCTGCTGCAGGACGGAGACCGGCCTGTCTCAGACGGTCTGCTGGTCTGCTGGTCTGCTGCATGTTGACGCTCCTCACTGCAGCGTCTCTCCTTCTTCTACATTTTCTCCTTTTCCAGAGAAAACGACAGAATGCAGAAGTGCAAACTTGACTTGTTGAGCTTCAATTCAACAAAATGAGCCCAGAGTGCAGCGGGCTTTCTACAGTCCAAAGACAAAGAACCAGTTCAGCTGAAAGTCCTGTTGCTGCTGAACCTGATCCAGAAACCTTCATCATGAAGTCAGACTGTCAGGAACCTTGATGGAACTGATGTGAAGGAACCTGTGGTGTTCTCCTGGCAGGCGGATGCTGGGAGCTGATCGGCCTCCATCTGGTTTAACAGGAACTGGAACAGGAAGCATCAAACCAACATCCGGTAAGTCCAGCTGCTGCAGTCTGACTGAAACACTGAAGCATCAGCTGAGGCTTCAGGTCTCGAGACAGAAGAACCTCTGACTGAAGAGGATCCGGTCTGCAGGTTCAGCCTGAGGAGGATCCGGTCTGCAGGTTCAGCCTGAGGAGGATCCAGTCTGCAGGTTCAGCCTGAAGAGGATCCAGTCTGAAGAGGATCCAGTCTGCAGGTTCAGCCTGAAGAGGATCCAGTCTGAAGAGGATCCAGTCTGCAGTCTGACCAGCGATGTTCATTCTGTCAACAAAAATCATGACGATAAATTTTCCTTGACGACTAATATGATGATAATGATCCGATCATTGAAAATAAAAAATGACATAAAAAATATGACAATCTATTTACAGCTGTCTGTGACACAAATTATGAAACAAAACCACAGAAAAAAAGAATAACAAGACTAAAATAACGAAAAGCCCCTTTGACAAAAGTAACGATAAGGAAATTCATAATTTGGACAAATGGAGATGTTACAATTCAAACTGTCCTGATCCGTCCAATGAAAATACAGCAGAGAGAGAGAGAGGATATCATGAAGAAACTAAAGGTAATATCTCAAATCTGATAAATTGTACTGAAAAGTATGTGACTAAATTTTAACAACCTAATGCATTGTGAGACTAAAATAAAAATAGCTGTGAAGACTAAAACTAAAATCCCTGCTGACACTGAGCAGTTTGACCTGCTGTAGAAACTGCAGCTCCTCAGCCTGCAGGAGGAGCTGTGGCCCTTCAGGAGGAGCTGTGGGCCTGCAGGAGGAGCTGTGGGCCTGCAGGAGAAGCTGTGGGCCTGGTGGAGGAGCAGGAGGAGCTGTGGGCCTGCAGGAGGAGCTGTGGGCCCGGTGGAGGAGCAGGAGGAGCTGTGGGCCTGCAGGAGGAGCTGTGGGCCTGCAGGAGGAGCTGTGGGCCTGCAGGAGGAGCTGTGGGCCTGCAGGAGGAGCTGTGGGCCTGCAGGAGAAGCTGTGGGCCCGGTGGAGGAGCAGGAGGAGCTGTGGGCCTGCAGGAGAAGCTGTGGGCCTGCAGGAGAAGCTGTGGGCCCGGTGGAGGAGCAGGAGGAGCTGTGGGCCTGCAGGAGGAGCTGTGGGCCCGCAGGAGAAGCTGTGGGCCCGGTGGAGGAGCAGGAGAAGCTGTGGGCCTGCAGGAGGAGCTGTGGGCCTGCAGGAGGAGCTGTGGGCCTGCAGGAGGAGCTGTGGGCCCAGTGGAGCTTACTGAGTCAGACATGAGACTCTCTGAACTGCAACTAAATATGATGATCATCTGTTTCCAAAAACCTGAATCCATCTTGGAAGATTAATGAGTTCAGCAATAAGATTTCTAAAACTCTTTAATCAGTTTCTCCTGCAGGTCTCGGCTCTGCAGGTCTGAGCTCTGCAGGTCTGAGCTCTGCGGGTCTCGGCTCTGCGGGTCTCGGCTCTGCGGGTCTCGGCTCTGCGGGTCTGAGCTCTGCAGGTCTCGGCTCTGTGGGTCTGAGCTCTGTGGGTCTGAGCTCTGCGGGTCTGAGCTCTGCAGGTCTGAGCTCTGTGGGTCTGAGCTCTGTGGGTCTGAGCTCTGTGGGTCTGAGCTCTGTGGGTCTGTGCTCTGCGGGTCTGAGCTCTGCAGGTCTCGGCTCTGCGGGTCTGAGCTCTGCAGGTCTCGGCTCTGCTCCACCTGGTTCAGTAAACTGTCATCAGACTGAATCAGGTGTGTCTGCTCTATTTACAGTAATTCGTGCAAAATCACCTTAAAATGAGTTAAGGGAGTTATTACAGTTTCTCAGTGGCTTTGGTACATTTCTCAGATCAGAATTGAAATTCTCAAAACTACTTGTTCAACCTCCACATCATCTAGTCACTTGTGCACATCATAAAAGCACTTTCTCATTCTTTTGAACAAATTGCAAATGCTTTGGCACATTCATGCAAATGATTATGTACAATTGTCTGCTGTTTCCTACATTATCAATTGCTCATGTCATGTTGATCAAAATGTATTATACCGGTTCTCTGTTGAATAGTCTTACCCCCCAAAACATCTAGGCATTAGTTCATTGCATAAGTGGTTGAACCAGTTGTCATAATCTGTCAAGCATATTTTCTATACATTTCTATTAGACTTTTTTTGTAAATGTGTCCTGAATTGATGAATTGCTCTCAGGTGAATCTTGACTTTCACTAAAGAAGGGGAATGTGTGAAGCGTTAGATCAACCAACGATCTAAAATATGTCAGAGGAGCATCTCATGACCCTTCAGCTGGCAGCAGATACAGACAGAGCACAACACAACACAGAGTTACAGGACAGGAAGTCAGGAGGTGTAGAAAGACCGCACTGTAACTCCCCATACAGCGCCGCATGTACAGTTCTGCCTAAGGGGAGTTTCCTATGTTTACATTTCTAATCTTGTATTTTTTTCCTTTGTGCTATGCAGTGCTGTAAAACAGTCTTGTCTTTTTCTTTTCTGTATCGCAATGACATGGTCTGTCAACAAATTACAGTACAAACAGTAAAAGCGTAAATGTGAATCCTGTCCAATCTCTTGCAATCGATCTCCCACATGCAGTAATGTGGAACTTTGTACTGTTGAAATTGAAATATGCCGTACAGAAAAAGTGCAGCCTTGTGCATTTTCAATCATTGTCATCAAAACCTGAGCCATAGTTACAGAGTCACTGTTATATTGACAACATGGCTAAGCATTTTGACTGTCTTGTTTGTAAACAATGACACAAGGACTTGTCATTCTGATGGCACTGACATGTTCACTGACATGTTCACTGACATGTTCACTGACATTAATATTTACTTTTGAGAGATAGACTAAGGGTTTTGAGCAAGTTACGGGCTTTTGCAGGTAATCCAGTGTGTGGTGCTGTTTGTACCAATTGTTTCCAGAAATGCACTTCCTGTTTTGCAAATGTTAAGGATGATTCGAGAAATGTACCAAAGCGACTGAGAAAAACTGTAATGGAGGAGATCCATCAAAACCTCAAACTTCCCTTCATGTTTGACTTCTTAATTTATAATTTAATGTAAAATTCAGGGAGACATGAATTTTCCATTTAAAAAGGCCTGAAAAATCCCTTAATTTCTAGAGTCTCAGTGAACCAACCCATGAATAAATCCATTATAAACCCATGATACTAACCTCAATTTTTTTGAATCTGTTTTTAATGGATAGTTAATGTTTATGTAAAGAGAAATGAAGAACATTCAGGGATAAAATGACGGTTTGGTTTGTAGAGCTGCAGGTTTCAGACAGGAGGCTTTAGTCCTGCAGTTGATCTGTTTGATCCAAAGTGACAAACTAGTCCTGTTCCCTCAGTGTTCTCTGGTTCTTCACACAGCAGGTTCCTCACAGCAGGTTCCTCACAGCAGGTTCCTCACAGCAGGTTCCTCACATCAGGTTCCTCACAGCAGGTTCCTCACAGCAGGTTCCTCACATCAGGTTCCTCACATCAGGTTCCTCACAGCAGGTTCCTCACATCAGGTTCCTCACAGCAGGTTCCTCACAGCAGAACAGACTGTCTGTCGCTCTGCTGCAAGACAGGAATCATCAGATGTATTATGGAGATCTAAATGCTGTTCCTGAAACACAAACTGGAACCAAAACTAAACATTTGTAAGGGGACCAAACCCCTGAAACAGAACTGAAATAGGAAGATGGAAAACGATGCAAACAAAAAAAAAAATCCCAAACTGTAAAACCCCGATATCAGACTCTGCTGGTCTGCTGGGTGTTTTCCATGTTAACAGCTGAGTCTGTCAGTCTGTCAGTCAGCTGTCAGTCTGTCAGTCAGCTGTCAGTCTGTCAGTCTGTCAGTCAGCTGTCAGTCTGTTAAAACCACAGACAGGTTTAACCTGCTGTGACATAAATAAAATGTTTTCTATAAAAAGAATCCAGAACTGAAACTAAACACAAAGACTTTATAGAACGACCAAACCCACTGAAAACTAAACACAGAACTGAAATTGAAATAAAAATAGAAAACTGTAAATTAAAGTGAAATCCCAAACTGTAAAACCCTGATCCCAGACCCTGCTGGTCTGCTGGGGGTTTTCCATGTTAACAGCAGAGAGTCTGTTAACACAGTCTGACCTGCAGCAGTGAGTCAGGGGTCAGAGGTCACAGCTGAGCCCACTGGACTTCAGCTCTGTTTACTGCTGGACGGGTTCTGTGTTTTCCTGATGTCAGTGAAGTACACACAGCTGTGTTGACCGACCGCCTGGTGCAGCAACCGGGGTCAAAGGTCACCGAGGCAGAGGTGGATCTGGACCGTCAGCCTGGTTTAACCGTCATGATGAAACTTTATTGAGATGTTTTTCAAAACGCAGCGCTGCAGAGACACGAGGAGCTCTGAAGCTTCTCTGCAACATGCACTGAGAGCTGGACTGCAGTCACATGACCTGGACTCCAGTCACATGACCTGGACTCCAGTCTCAGTTTGAGCTGCTTGAGACTTGCTGCATGAAGAGAAGACTTGAGACTTGACTTGACTTGGGTTCTGGTGACTTGGGACTTGACTCTGACTTGTACTTTGATGACTTGAAAAGGTTTCTAAAGTCTTGACTTGAGATCTTGTGTTTGTGTAAATGACTTAGATTGAAAGTGATGAGATTTGTTCCAGCGGACGACTGAATTTAAATTCTGTTTTCTGAATTTGTATGGAATGATTGAATTTATTGAAGTTGAAACTGATTCTAGAAATCAAACTCATGATGCTCTTACCAAGTTTTTATCCTATTAAAACCATATTGCATTGAAAAGTCCTAGATATTTAGTTTTCTTTAAGATATTAAATTGATACTGGACTCTTGATTTGTTCTGACTTGACTTGCTGTTCTACATTTAGACTTGAGACTTGACTTTAATGACTTGGACTTGACTTGGTAATCTACATTTAGACTTGAGACTTGACATTAATGACTTGGACTTGACTTGGTAATCTACATTTAGACTTGAGACTTGACATTAATGACTTGGACTTGACTTGGTAATCTACATTTAGACTTGAGACTTGACTTTAATGACTTGGACTTGACTTGGGACTGGAGTGAAGTGGACTTGGTCAGAAACTGAATGTGACTCTATAACAGATGTAGAAATGTAAAATGTGTTTATTCATCAAAGCTCTGTTTTATTGGACAGAACAGTCTTAGTCCAGGTCTCAGTGTGTTCTAGATGGTTCTGTGGTGTTGATCACTGGTTCCACCTGGAACTGAGGAGAACCTGAAGACACTTTCACAGCAGCTGGTCTGAGGGGAAACGCTGATCTCAGACCAGCCGGTGTGAACATGTGTTTATGTGCAGTCGGTCACAAAGCCCGATTCCTCTAGATGTTTCTAAATGAATCCTGTCTGTGTTCAGCGCAGGATGACATCATCACTGGTTGCCGGGACGATGCACCGGTCCCCAGGTAAGAGGAAACACCTTGTATGGTCATGACCTGCCAGGTAGAAATACTGTACCGCCAACACAAACCTCCCAGCATGCTTTGCTCCTGTTGCGTCAGGGAGCGTTTCCTAGAAAGAAGGTGGTACCCGGGGGGGGGGGGGGGGGGTTCAGCTGAGGGGGTTAGTGACGGACGACAGGCTGTTAGTGTTCAGGCTGTTGGTGTTCAGGCTGGTTGGTGTTCAGGCTGTTGGTGTTCAGGCTGGTTGGTGTTCAGGCTGGTTGGTGTTCAGGCTGGTTGGTGTTCAGGCTGGTTGGTGTTCAGGTTGTTGGTGTTCAGGCTGTTGGTGTTCAGGCTGTTGGTGTTCAGGCTGTTGGTGTTCAGGCTGGTTGGTGTTCAGGTTGTTGGTGTTCAGGCTGTTGGTGTTCAGGCTGTTGGTGTTCAGGCTGGTTGGTGTTCAGGTTGTTGGTGTTCAGGCTGTTGGTGTTCAGGTTGTTGGTGTTCAGGCTGTTGGTGTTCAGGCCGTTTCCTCCTCACATGTTCAGCTGCAGTGTTCAGATCAGTGTTCAGGTTAAAGCGGTCTTAGTTTGTGGGTTTCAGCAGAAACCAGATCAGTGTCGGTCCGTCTGAAGGAAACAAGATGAGATGAACTTTACTGATCTGAGGAGGAACTCAGCGACCTGCAGGAAGGATACAGGAAGTATCCATAAACAATATAAACAATATCCATAAACAATATAAACAATATCCATAAACAATATAAACAATATCCATAGACAATATAAACAATATCCATAAACAATATAAACAATATCCATAAACAATATAAACAATATCCATAGACAATATAAACAATATCCATAGACAATATAAACAATATCCATAGACAATATAAACAATATCCATAAACAATATAAAACATGAAGTGTCTCATGTCGGAGTCGGAGATGATCACTGAGCAGGTTCTGCTCAGTGTTCAGGTTTCTAAACACGGAGCAGGTTCTGCTCCGTGTTTAGAAACCTGCTGATCTAAGTCGGTCTGTCGGGCTTCATGTGGTTTCTCTGCAGAAACACAGCAGGTCTGAACTGGTTTCAGTCTGTCAGCAGTAAACATGTGAACACGTGTGTGCAGACGCACACGTCTGTCTGTACATGTCTGGAAAAACACATGAGCAGCAGAGTGGAGTTCAACTCTAATGTCATTAAATGTTTATTCAAATTGTTCCAACAAATCCATGTTGGCTGACTGTTCTGAACGACAGACGGTCCGTCTGAGCAACAGACGGTCTGTGGCTCTGATGTTTCAAACAGCTGCAGTTCATATCTAATCTGCTCTGACATCAGACTGAGGTCACATGGTGTCGCCGCGTCACGTGACCTCAGATGGACTCTGGACAGCAAACAGCTGCTGGACTTCACCTTGTTGTTCTCAGCTCACGTGTTCAGTCCGACTCATCCTGCTGCTTCTGGTCCTGCAGCTGGATCTGGATCCAGAACAGGATTTACTGTCTGTAAAATCCTTCAGGACCAAGTCTCAAGCGTTCTGAAGGATTAGTGCAGAGACGTCATGTGATGTCTCTGGTGGATTTACTCTTTATTAACACAATCCACTGTTCTCTCATGGAGTCAGGCTGCTGGTGACGTGTCAGCAGTTATCAAATGGTAATGTGAGTTTGAGTTAGGACGGTGGTGTTAAAGTGTGTGTGTGTGTGTGTGTGTGTGTGTGTGTTTGTGTGTGTGTTAGACCTTCAGCTGTGATGATACCCCCCCCCCCCCCCCCCCCCCCCCCTTTCATATCAGCAGTCTCCTGTCCTGGGAGTGTCTGCAGGCTGCAGTACACAGGAGGTTTATCAGTCTTATCAGTGTGTGTGTGTTGGGCTGTTCAGCCTGCTCTCTGTGTGTGTGTGTGTGTGTGTGTGTGTGTGTGTGTGTGTGTGTGAGCAGGTTCAGCAGGTCCAAAGGTCTTCACAGATCCAGATCCAGTCTGATCCAGTGTTTCTCAGTCTGCAGGGTTAGTGCTTTAACCTGATCATGAACTCACATGAGTCTGAGCTGCAGGACTGGACTCTGCTGCAGCTCTCAGATCAGCTGCAGGTCAAAGGTCACAGCCTGCTGTGAGGAACCAGGTCCCGTCCCCACAAACCTTCTGAGCATCCTCTCAGTCTTAACTTCGAGTCCAGCTCAGGAGAGATTTAGGAAAGTTCTCAGAGCAAAGTGTGGTTTAAATTTAATGTCAAAAATGAAAAACCCAGTTTAATCAATAGTTAGAGCAACCTAGTGATTTGGACAATATCTTTGGAAACGTAGCTTTTAACTTTTTAAAGTTAACTAACTTTTTACAGGCTGATGTATGACGCCTTTATTTGGATGTTATTATGACTTTACCAATTTGATGTTAATATTTGGTGAAAATGGCTCAAGACTTAGTAGTATTAGTATAATTTATGGACTTTATTAAGCCTATATGAATAGGGCTGTGGAAGGAGTGTGATGATGAAGAGGCCAGGCTGAGCAGCGTCCAGTATCAATTTAATATCTTAAAGAAAACTAAATATCTAGGACTTTTCAATGCAATATGGTTTTAATAGGATAAAAACTTGGTAAGAGCATCATGAGTTTGATTTCTAGAATCAGTTTCAACTTCAATAAATTCAATCATTCCATACAAATTCAGAAAACAGAATTTAAATTCAGTCGTCCGCTGGAACAAATCTCATCACTTTCAATCTAAGTCATTTACACAAACACAAGATCTCAAGTCAAGACTTTAGAAACCTTTTCAAGTCATCAAAGTACAAGTCAGAGTCAAGTCCCAAGTCACCAGAACCCAAGTCAAGTCAAGTCTCAAGTCTTCTCTTCATGCAGCAAGTCAAGTCTCAAGGAATTCAAACTGATTTAAACAGCCTGGTTTCAGTCCTGATGTGAACTCTGATCCAGAGGAAAGCCAGTTCTGTCCTTCAGTCCAGTTCTGAGGTTCTGGATCTTTACTGAGTTTTTCCTTCTTCAGACTTTCTACTTCTCCTCCTCTACATTTATCTGCCGGCTGAGTCTCTAGTTACTTTGCAGAATAAGTTTTTACATCAAAACATACGATGAGCTCATAAAACATGTTGCACTGTTAGAGTTTAAACTCCAGCAGTATCTGGAGCAGTTAGACGACAACATTAAAATACTTCTGACAGGTTCATGCTTCAATAATTTAACTCTCTGACAGAATGACGACTTTTACTTTGATACTTCAGGACATTTTACTGCTGATATACTTTTACTTAAACTTTGAATGCAGGACTTTTACTCTTAATGAAGTATTTTTTCATTCTGGTTTTGCTGCTTTCACTTAAAGGATGAGTCAGTTTAGAGCTTGACTGAACTTCAGGAACCAAAACAACACTGATGTTCTCCTGTTGGTTCTCCTGTTGGTTCTCCTGTTGGTCTTCAGTCTGTCTGTCTCCTCCTTCACTGACAGAACTGACAGACCGACTGACATCACAGACACCTGGCAGGTTGTTGCTGCCTCTCAAATCCTTTTTAAAGTTTGTGGATTTGAGAGATGAAGGTCTTAAAGTCTTGATTTGAACCCAAAAGTCTTTGAATCTGAGAGAAACCTGAAGAAACATCATCTGTCTGTTGGCTTTGATACAAACTGACATAATCCAACTGTCTGTCTGTATAAAGCAACTGACAGAAGGCAATTTAGGAAACAATTTAGCTTGCTAGCCTCGCTAACATTACAGCTAGAGCAAGCTAGCTTAGTTAGCTAAAACCATTTCAGAACAGGTTGTTTTACAGTGAAACAGGCTGTAAACTGAGCGGCTATAAGCTAACAGGCTGTAAGCTAACAGGCTAACAGGCTGTAAGCTAACAGGCTAACAGGCTATAAGCTAACAGGCTGTAAGCTAACAGGCTAACAGGCTGTAAGCTAACAGGCTAACAGGCTATAAGCTAACAGGCTGTAAGCTAACAGGCTAACAGGCTGTAAGCTAACAGGCTAACAGGCTGTAAGCTAACAGGCTAACAGGCTGTAAGCTAACAGGCTAACAGGCTGTAAGCTAACAGTTCCAGTGTTGATCAGATTCCTCTGATGTTGAGGCTGAACTTCGCCTGCTGCCTTGCTAAGTGTTGCTAGTTTAGCTTTAGAGCTAATCCTGAATCCAGCTTCAGTTTTCTGTCTGAAACTGATCCAGGAGCTGAAGGAAGTTCACTGTTTAACAACAACAACTTCTGAGTTTCCTGTTCTGGCCATTATGAACCAGCTGTCTGTCTGTAGTGTCAGTAGTCTGTCTGTCTGTCTGTCAGTCAGGTAATCTGACAGACAGACAGGTCAGACTGAACTGTGTGATCAGTTTGTGTTGATCTGCCTGCAGAGGCAACATGAGTCTGTTCAGATGTTTAATGGTTTCATGTGTTTCAGCTGCAGCAGTGAAGTGCTGAATATTGAGTATTGGATGTTGGATGTTGAGTCTCCAGCCGGTCGGCTCAGTTTCAGGAAGTGTTTCTCTGTTGGATTTAATCAGACAGGAAGTGACTCATCACTTTCTACAGGAAGCAGCTGAGAGAAAAGTGAAGTTGAGGAATGAGGAAATAAAAAGACCACAACGCTGACTCAGCTTACTGTTTTATTAAGAGGCATCACTGACACAAGCCCCTCCCACCCCAACCAGCTGGCCAATCACACCTCAGCGCCTTGATAATAAGCACCAATTAAAGTGTTCTATGGTCTCCTCTCCACCAATCACAGCTGAGCAGAGTCATGTGACCCGTCTCACTGCTCAGAGGACGGACGGACAGACAGACAGACAACAGACAGACAGACAGACAGACAACAGACAGACAGACAGACAGACAGACACTTGGTGGAGGGAGACTAACAGAAAACAGGTCAGACTCCCAGATCCCCGCTGCGTAAAAACAAGTCTGTTAAAATGTTAAAATATGGTTGATTAAAATAAATATCTCTTATATCTAACTTTGCCCCCCCACCCCAGCTGAAGAGTTTGCTTCCAAAACCAGAGAGGAGCCGTGACCTCTGACCCCACACTGAACTCTGGTCCAGTCTGAAGCGGTCTGGAACCAAACTCTCCAGCTGCTCCTGGACCAACACACACAGCTGGGATCAAGACTCAACAAGGCAGAAAGACAGAAGCAGAAGGTTCAGCCTGAAGCCCGGAGCCGTCTGAACATCTGATCTGCTGAACATCCGGACGGACGGCCAGGAGGCGATCAGAGGAGATATTGATCTGATCAGAAGACAGAAGCAGGAGGCGGCGGGTTCTGTGCGCTGATCAGCTTTCAGTGGCTCCATGAAAACAAAAAGAAACATCCGGAAGCTTCAGAAGCTCCACTGCTGCAGACTTTACATCTGCAGAAGAAGACGGAGAGGAAGATGAGTTACCACAGAGGAAGAAGAGAAAACACACAGTTCTTTGTTTTTCTTGTCAGACATTTTTTAGAACTTTAAAATACTTGTAAAAGTGATTTAGTTAAAACTGGATGTGAGTGAGCAGATTGACTGAGTCTGAGTCTGATGAAGGTTTTGATTCTAAAACTCCTTGTTCACAAATCCAGTTTGGACCAAACTCTCTGAAGAAACTAACTGCAGACTCTGACATTTGGAAATAGCAGAAGTTCATATTGAGATTAAAAAAGAAGTCCCAGATGAATTGTTCAGCTCAGTCTGCTTCACTTCTGCTCCCTGCTGTTTCCCTGTCAGCCTTCATCTGACGGATTTATAGTTTTACTGCACATTGGAGTCTTATTCTACTCTAAACATCTGGTGGAACTGGGAGCGCTGGGCTCTACTGGGCTCTACTGGTCTCTACTGGTCTGACTGGTTCACCTGTATGGGAGCGCTGTGCAGCCACTTGTCTTTGTCTCCTCCGACCTTCATGCAGGAGAACAGATCACAGACCGCAGGGAGACCCAGACGCTCCTGAGGAGAGAACAGCTGATCAACACAACAACATACTGACTACTGACTCCATCACATCAACACTGAGACTGAAGTCAAGACTGAAGTTTATAAGCACTCAGTATTCAACAAGTGTTCAGAGAGCTGAAAGTTGTAGTAATGTAGTAGCAGTAGTAGCAGTAGTAATAGTAGTAGCAGTAGTAATAGTAGTAGCAGTAGTAGCAGTAGTAGTATTTGTAGTAGTAGTAGCAGTAGTATTTGTAGTAGCAGCAGTAACATGGAACTGTTTCACTTCAGATGATCAGCTGCTAGTTTGATTCAACTGTTGTCATTCTTCTGCACTGCAGAGTTGAATATCTAGTTATTGAATATCTAGTTATTGAATATCTAGTTATTGAATATCTAGTTATTGATATTTGTCTGCATGGATCTTTTGTTCTGCCTGCTGTAGTGTTGCAGGAGGACTGAACTGTTGGTATTAAACTGAGTGTAACTCTGACTCCTGGTCCTGGTCTGGAGACAGTCCAGCTGTCAGTCAGCAGAGTGGTGAGACAGACAGACAGACAGCCAGCACCATAGCTCCTGCATCACATCGCTAGCTTGTCTGGGAAGCTAAGCAGGTCTGGCTGTGGTTAGTCCTTGGATGGGAGACCACGTGGTGCTGGATGTGGTGTTGGAGGACCAGTAGGAGGTGCTCTTCCCTCTGGTCTCATGAATAATATCCCCAATGCCCCAGGGCAGAGACAGGGACTCTGTCCTGTGAGTGAGCACCGTCCTTCGGATGAGACGTTAAACCGAGGTCCTGACTCTGTGGTCAATAAAGATCCCATCGGCACTTATCACAAGAGTAGGGGTGTAACCCCGGTGCCCTGGCAAAATTCCCCCCAAAAAACAGGCCTTCCTTCCATCATGGCCACCTAATCATCCCTCATTACCTAATTGGCTCTTTCAGTCCTCTACTCTCCGCTGATGTGTGGTGAGCGTTCTGATGCAAACTGGCTGCCGTGCATCACCCAGGTGGTGGAAGAGTTGAGTCCCCCCCCCCCGATATGTGAAGTGCTTTGAGTACTTAGAAAAGCGCTAATTAATTAATTAAGCAGTCTTACCTGAGCCTGACTCCTCTTCCTCAGCAGCCATTTGTCCTCCTCTGGCGGGGGGCGGGGTTGACCTCCTGACCCAGAAGAATTCTTCTTCTCAGGAAGCGGAACCACCCAGCGCTCCGGATCCAGAGGAGCCTGGAACAGGGAGGAGGAGGAAGGCTTGAAGTGGGAGCTGTGCTCCTCCCTGCTGGCCTTCTCCTCCTCTGGAGCCACCCAGCCTGAGAGGGATGAGAGAGCCACAACCTGGACCGGACTCCTGGAGGAGGAGGAAGGCTTGCTGGGGTGCAGCCAGGCCTCCAGGATGGCCTGGACCTGAGGAGGAGCAGAGATCATGTGATTTAGTTTCACTTGATTCTTCAGATATTCAACTTTACTGTCAGGTCTTGTTGCTGCTTCAGTTCAGAACGAAGCACAGAGGACCTGATGTGACAGGCGGTGTTTACCTTCTGCTCCTGGTCTCTGTGGTGCAGGGTGGGGGGCGTGGTCTTGGAGGCGGGGGGCGTGGTCTTGGCCACAGGAACGCCGTTCTTGTCTCGTCCGTCCTGCTGCAGCAGCCAGGCGCTCAGCGCCTCGCGGCCGCAGTTCTCCTCACACACACACTGCAGGAAGCTGGAGCACGGCTCGTTGGCCCTGCAGGCCGCCTGCAGCCGCAGGGGCGCCTGCTGCAGCCACGCCTCCAGGGGCGAGGCCGGGGGGGTCTGGGGGGCGGGAGGGGAGGCCGGGCTGAGGGCGGGGCTAGAGGCCGGGCTGAGGGCGGGGCTAGAGGCCGGGCTGGAGGCCGGGCTGGAGGGGGGCGGGGTCTTCAGGCACTTGAGCTTGCCCAGGTTCTCGATCTCCAGCGGCCGGCCGGTCTGGCAGCAGGTCTGGCAGTCGGCGGCGGGCCGGCCGGCGGCGGGCAGCCAGTCGCCCGACGACCAGCTCTCCTGGAACGGCTTCAGCACCCGCCTCCACCGGTCGGCGTCAGACTCCGTCTCCGTGGCGCCGGTCGCCGGGGTGATGAGCCAGTCGCTCAGCTCGTCGTCCTCCTCGTCCCGCCCCTCCTCCTCCTCCTCCTCCATGTTGAACTCTGATTCGTCGATCTTCTCGATGGAGAAGGAGGAGCTGCTGCTGCTGGAGCTGCTATTGGCTCTCTCCCTGATGACGGGCGTCTTGTCCTTCAGAAGCCACGCCTCCAGGTCCTTCAGCTGGCCCCAGGCCTTCAGGAAGTCGAAGGAGGCGAGGACCGGACAGGAAGACTAGACAGACAGAGAGAAGACAGGATCACAGATCTGCTGTCTGCCTGCTGTGACCTCTGACCTCTGACCTGCTGGTTGCTTATAAGCTGAACTCAACCTCCACCAGGATTCATACAGACATAAACCTGTTAAATATCTATCTGTTTCAGCCTGTTAGCTGCCTGTTAGCAGCCTGTTAGCAGCCTGTTAGCTGCCTGTTAGCTGCCTGTTAGCAGCCGGTTAGCTGCCTGTTAGCTGCCTGTTAGCAGCCTGTTAGCAGCCTGTTAGCAGCCTGTTAGCAGCCTGTTAGCTGCCTGTTAGCAGCCGGTTAGCTGCCTGTTAGCTGCCTGTTAGCAGCCTGTTAGCAGCCTGTTAGCAGCCTGTTAGCTGCCTGTTAGCTGCCTGTTAGCAGCCTGTTAGCAGCCTGTTAGCAGCCTGTTAGCAGCCTGTTAGCAGCCTGTTAGCAGCCTGTTAGCAGCATGCTAACTCCTCTGCCTGCTGTAAACAGCTTCCTCTCTGTAACCTGCTGTCAGCTCAGACAGGCTGACTCTCCTCCTGACAGGAACTTTAACTCAGCGGCTCAAAACTAAAATGGAGCCAGCGCTGACGTCTCTCTGTGCCTGGAGTCTGACTGACAGTCTGTGTAGCCAATGAAAATACGAGATTTGGATAAAATGTCAGACTCGGTCTGATGTCACACTGCGCTCCCTCAGTGTCCTGCTGCAGGTCGCTCTGTTGCTGGAAACGCTCAGTAAAAACTAATAATATGATGCTGCAGGTGTGTGAAGTCTCACCTGCCCCTCCCTGCGCGCCATCAGCCAATCCTGAGGGTTCTTGCTGGACTGGTAGCCAACGGGAGCGCTGCCGGCCGGGCGGCTCCCCAGCAGCCAGCCGCTCAGAGCGCCGCACTCCGTCTTCTGCAGAGACACGAGATGAAGACGACATGAAGACGACATGGAGACGACATGGAGACGACATGGAGACGACATGGAGACGACATGGAGACGACATGGAGACGACATGGAGACGACATGGAGACGACATGGAGACGACATGGAGACGACATGGAGACGACATGGAGACGACATGGAGACGACATGAAGACGACATGGAGACGACATGAAGACGACATGGAGACGACATGGAGACGACATGGAGACGACATGAAGACGACATGGAGACGACATGGAGACGACATGGAGACGACATGAAGACGACATGGAGACGACATGGAGACGACATGGAGACGACATGAAGACGACATGGAGACGACATGGAGACGACATGGAGACGACATGGAGACGACATGGAGACGACATGGAGACGACATGGAGACGACATGGAGACGACATGAAGACACTGTTACACTCACATCAGACTGTGCTGATCTGATCTGAAGGAAACTGAGCTGCAGAAAGTTGTTTGACTACAGTGTTATACAGTAGAGATGAGATGTCTCTAAACTCAATAAATCTCAATACAAAACATGTCAGTCTGTATGTTGTGTCAGGAACATGAATGGTGATATCAGCTCCATGTTATTCTGCTGTCAGGAACATGAATGGTGATATCAGCTCCATGTTATTCTGCTGTCAGGAACATGAATGGTGATATCAGCTCCATGTTATTCTGCTGTCAGGAACATGAATGGTGATATCAGCTCCATGTTATTCTGCTGTCAGGAACATGAATGGTGATATCAGCTCCATGTTATTCTGCTGTAGTAATCACTAATGAGACTCTTGACCATCACAGTTTCATAAGCTCTCCATCCAAATTATATTATTGTCACTTTGTAATGACATTTTTAAATTGTTGTTTACATTCTAGCAGCCAATGGCATCGCTAGAAAGATTTGAGTCTCAGAAATAAACAGAATTCTGCACAGTCAGACTTTTATTTATCACATTGGGAGATGAACAGATCATGCATCACTATTGTACAGTGGTTGCCATAGTTACCTGTTTCTTGGCGACTACAGGGCAGCTCTGCAGCCAGGCTCTCTGGTGGGCGGGGCTGGGGGCGGGGCTCTGAGAGGCCACACCCTCCACATGCTACAGACAGGAAGAGTGACAGCCGTAGTTACAGTTCAGACTGCAGCAGGATGACATCATCAGACTGTGGATCATACCCAGCCGCTCCTAAACAATCATTAAGTTAAACCTGGTAAACACACACACTGCTACACTCAGAGTGTGTGTGTGTGTGTGTGTGTGTGTGTGTACCTGGGTGGAGATGCTGCCGAACGAGGTGATGGCCTGTCTCAGAGAGCGAGTGTCGCCATGGAAACTCATCTCTGGTGTTTCCTCCGGAGTCAGGCTCAGAGAGGACAGCCTGCACACACACACACACACACACACACACACAGTTACACCTTCATCCTCAGCAGGCTGGAGCTTGTTACAGTCAGACTGAATACAGACTCATTTAGAAAGGCAAAACAGTAATTCTTGTGAGTGTGTGTGTGTGTGTGTGTGTGTGTGTGTGAGAGTGTGTGTGTGTGTGTGTGTGTGTGTGTGTGTGTGTGTGTGTGTGTGTGTGTGTGAGAGAGTGTGTGTGTGTGCACCTCTCCATGCAGCTGGTCAGCTGGTTGCTCAGGTCGTGGCTGCTGTTGGAGTTCTCCAGCTGATGGACGATCACATCAAACTGACCTCTCAACTAGAGAGAGAGAGAGAGTTAACCTGTCTGTCGTCTGTCTGTAGGACTGCTTCTGTTTACAGTCAGTCAGTAATCAGTCAGTCAGTAACAGTCAGTAGCAGTGTGTCAGTAGCAGTGTGTCAGCAGCAGTGTGTCAGTAGCAGTGTGTCAGCAGCAGTGTGTCAGCAGCAGTGTGTCAGCAGCAGTGTGTCAGTAGCAGTGTGTCAGTAGCAGTGTGTCAGTTACCCTGGTCAGGTGCTGCAGCTGCTGCTGCAGAGCTTCAGTCTTCAGAGTCTCCAGCAGGTCGACCTGACTGAGCAGCCAGAGCTCCCTGCAGCGCAGAGCCTCCTGCTGCCTGCTGACCGCCTGCTGCAGCTGCCCACGCACCTGACACACAGACAGGTCAGTTAGAACAACAGACACACGGACAGACAGACAGGTCAGTTAGAACAACAGACACACAGACAGACAGGTCAGTTAGAACAACAGACACACAGACAGGTCAGTTAGAACAACAGACACACAGACAGGTCAGTTAGAACAACAGACACACAGACAGACAGGTCAGTAAGAACAACAGACACACGGACAGACAGACAGGTCAGTTAGAACAACAGACACACAGACAGACAGGTCAGTTAGAACAACAGACACACAGACAGGTCAGTTAGAACAACAGACACACAGACAGACAGGTCAGTTAGAACAACAGACACACAGACAGACAGACAGGTCAGTTAGAACAACAGACACACAGACAGACAGACAGACAGACAGGTCAGGAAGAACAACAGACAGGTCAGTTAGAACAACAGACACACAGACAGACAGACAGGTCAGTTAGAACAACAGACACACAGACAGGTCAGTTAGAACAACAGACAGGTCAGTAAGAACAACAGACACACAGACAGAGCCTCCTGCTGCCTGCTGACCGCCTGCTGCAGCTGCCCACGCACCTGACACACACACAGACAGGTCAGTTAGAACAACAGACACACGGACAGACAGACAGGTCAGTTAGAACAACAGACACACAGACAGACAGGTCAGTTAGAACAACAGACACACAGACAGACAGACAGGTCAGTAAGAACAACAGACAGACAGGTTAACACCAGCTAACCCTGCTGTCCAGTCGGGGTTCTCCTCTGTAAACTCCAGGAACAGAGAGAAGCCACACACACACACACACACACACTCAGTGTTACCTGGAAGACTACAGAGGAATACTGCTGACTACAGTGAAGTACAGTAGAGTACAGTAGAGTCCAGTAGAGTCCAGCAGCTGAAGGCAGAAGCTGCTGCTCAGTCTGTCAGTGTTCTGAGCTCCTCTCTCTCTCTCTCTCTCCAGTCCTTTATATGCTGACTCTACCAGACACCCCCCCCCCCCCCTCCCCCTCCCCCCTCCAGTCTTTTATATGCTGACTCTATCAGATCCTCCTCCGGTCACGTTTCTCCTCACAACACACACACACACACACACACACACACACACACACACACACACACACACACAGCATCATTAAGGTGTTACTGGTTAACCGACACTGAGACAGACAGGAGTTACCATAGTAACCACAGCTACTGTCCAGAACAACAGCAGGCTTATGGTGTTATGGTCAGATCAGTCTCCAGACCTCAGGAGCCACAGAGGGAACAATACAGAGTGAGTCACACACACACACACACACACACACACACACTCACACACACTCACACTCACACTCACACACTCACACACACACACACACACTCACCTCTCTGGAGTTGTCTCTCAGCTGCTGCTCGGCCTTCATCACTCCGCTGATGGCTTCCTCCAGCTGATCCTGGGCCAGCTGGCTCTGCTTCAGCCCGGCCGCTGCCGCCGCCGCCGCCGCCGCCACCTCCGCCGCCTCCGCCGGCATCCTGACCAGGAACAAGGAAGCAGGAAGGACTCAGCGTGAAGACAAGACCGGTCTGTACACCAGGAAACTACAGGAGCTTTACACAGAACCAGCACCGTTCAGACCGAATCGGTTCCCTAAAACCTCCTCCAGCTCCACCGGAAAATCCCCAAAAACCCAAAACTCTGTCGGGGATTTCCTCCCGTAGAGCCCGAGCAGAACAGCTGACCGACCACATGAGGACCAGTTCCAGGTGAAGTTAACATCATGACATCATGACATCATGACATCACCACAGGAACCTGATCAATTCCTCTGATTGTCTCTGTGTTGCAGCTGCAGCTGAAGGGGAAGACAGAGGTTCACATTTTATACTCCAGATGACAGACAGCGAGTTTACTGTCTGTTGTGTTTCACTGACAAACTGCTTCTCTCTCTCTCTCTCTGTCTCTCTCTCTTCCTTCACTTCTTCTTTCCTGCTACAAACACCTGCAGACTGACATCATGAAACCTGGAGGCTCGTTTGGGGTTTTCTGTTTGGTATAAACTGATATTGATGCTGTGTGTGTTTCTGTCTGTGCTGATTCTCCTGACGTCTGTGTGCTTTCTAACTGCTTGCTGTGAACTGAATCACCCCACTGGCTATAATAAAGATTATAATAAAGATTGTAATAAAGATTTCTCTAATCGAATGGTTTGAATCCAGACCAAGACTTCAGTCACATGTCTCTCTCTCTCTGCTCACAGCTGTCTAATAAAGGCAAAAAATAACAAAAATAATGTTTAAAAATGTATTTATCCATATAGAAAAACAAACACACAGCTCAGGTTTAGCGGTAATCCTCACTGTGTGGCTCACTGACCAGACTCACTGACCGCCATTCAGAGCGACTGACACATCGGACCGCACAGCTATTTCCAGACAGCCGGCGGTCCCCTGCTGCTCTGACAGCAGATCAGACTGATGGACGATCACCAATATCTGTCAATCTGATCAGTTTCATAACAACACATTCCAATAAAGTTCAGAGTTCAGAGTTTCACCAGTTTCCTTCTTGTCAGTCTGAAAAGCCTCTGAAACATTTAGACACTAAAACTCTCCACTGGAACCAGGAGAACAATAATAACACTGATGCATGCTTGTGTCTCAGGTTCAGGTTCAGGTTCAGGTTCAGGTTCAGGTTCAGTCACACTGTGTCCCTGATCAATATGTAATCAATCCAGCTGCATGCTGTCTGTACCAGCAGCACAGTGAGAGGCTGCTCCCAGGTCAGCTCAACCTTCTTCCACCAAAACACATGAAGAAGAAGACAGATAAGCTGCTATCTGCTGCAGCAGGCGGTCAGCTGGCCGACTGTTTTCTGTTTTCATGACATGAACTTTGACTACAAGTTTTTATAGTTTCACATTATCTTTATAGTTTTAAGTGTTATATGTATCTATATATTGCCTTTATCTTTTCTGTACTGTCATTATTTGTATCACCTTCCTGTTGTGTTCATGCTGCTGTGACCCCAGTCTCCCCTGGAGATCAATAAAGTGAAATCTGAATATTAATCTGAATATTAACCTTAAAAACATTTGGACTGGATCATTTGGAAATGTGTTGGTCTTAAATAAAGCCGAAATGTCAAAAGTCTTATTATTATGTCAAAGGAAACAGCAAGTGAAGAAAACTGCAGAGGATTCTTTAACTTTCCCTTTTACTCTGGCTGTAATTATTCTGTGCATTTGTCCTTTAGTGTTTTATTCGCTTCCCTCTTATTGTTCAAAAGTCACTGTTGTTATTTATCACTCACATTTTTATTAAATCTTAGAAAGACTCTGCAGCTGTTTTGACAAGAGCTCCGCAAAGATCGTTATTACTACTTTTATTACTATTATTAGCATTACTGTTATGATCTGCAGGAACGGTAAAAGCTCCGGGAAACGGAAAGCGAGCAGCAGAAAATGGCGAACCGTCTCCATCAGCAGACAGCAGCGTTACCTCATGTCGAGTCCGGACAGGAGAGCTACAGTCTGAAAACCCGCTCCTCTGCTCAGGCTGGACTCCGTGATACAACAAAAGCAGTTTATCGGTTTTATTTCCTGCCGTCAGAGCCAGGGGAACCAGGGGAACCAGAGTGGAACCAGAGTGGAACCAGAGTGGAACCAGAGTGGAACCAGGAAGCTCCGCTGTTCCTCCACCGCCGAGCGGCCGGTCTGCACGTACACACGGGGGCCCCGCGGGGAGGAGGGGCGGAGCGACGGCCGACAGCACAACACAACACAAAACGACACAATGCAAACTGCTGTTCGTGTTGAAGCGAGTGAGCTGGAGGACAACAGAGTTCACTCTTCCTTTCAGACTGATATAAATCTTTCCGACCTGAACCCGCAGCACGTCATCCCGAGTCCGGACCCGTCCCGCTGTCTGTACCGGGCAGAAGGTCACGACAAAACGATATTCAAAAAACTGACAGTTCACCTTGGCTCGTGCTGTCGGTAAAGCTGAACACCTGGCAGGACTAGTTACAGTTTTTTACGATCGCTAGCAAGCGTTTTTCAATACTTATAATACTTTTTCTAAACTCTTCACACACCAACTCACCTACAACACACAGTTGGCAAAACAGTTAATTTTATGCTCAAAATCACATATTGTAAACTAAACACCAACACTAATTTTCAAAATGCAAGAATACTTTGTCAAAATACACTAACTCTACCAAAACACTGCAAACATGTCTCAAAATCAAATAATTCTTTCAAAACTCTAGCACATGTTTTCTTCCAACAGGAACATTTAGTCAATCACAGCACAATGACATACAACATACTAACAGCAGATGGTATTACAGAACATGCATTACTTTACATGTGTCAGTTCTACCCTTATACAATAGACAGTATATTGATAGTCAATTGTTTTTTCGCACTGAAGTTTCTTTTGAAGTCACATTTTTCTTTTGTTGAGTGTAGTAAATGTGCATTTTTTTCTTCTTTTTTGCAAACATTCTATATCAAAAGTGAATGACTCATCTTTACTTTATAGAATGTACAGTATATGAAAAAGGAATAAGTGACAGAATTGCTGCAGTAAAGGCTTTACAGTATTTGCAATAGGAAATTACTGCAAGAGATCAACAAAAATCTGTAATATAGCTGCTGGTTACAGTTAAATAATAATATACAAACAGAAAAAGGCACAGAAGAAAAAAAAAAGAAAAATACAGTCCTTTTCTAATCTACCCTCTCTTTCTGCTGCTCTATACTGTTCTGTGTCCACATTGAACAAGATCAGTCCAAAGAGCTCCCCTTTTTATATGGTCATGCAACTGAAAGAACCTCAACACCTGGGTATGTCTCCAACTTAGACGGGAATCAGCTGTGATGGGTCTATTTGCATGACTTCAATCCGTTTCTCAATAGCAATAAAAAAAACATAGGACATATATTTGTGTTTCAATATACGATGTGAACTGCTGTTCACTTCAACTGTAGCCTATAAGTTAGGTTTAGAACATGAGGTTATCTGTTCTGACATACAGTGTGAAAGCATCTGTAAATTTGGCAGTAAAAATCCATAGTTTTGGTCTTGGTTGAGCTTGTGTGTAAAAGAAATTCAAGAGTTTTTAAAATGTGTTCACTGAATGCATTTTGTGTCAAAGGAACAAGAAATGTGTTAATGGTATGGCCCGCAACAGACCGATGTTGTGCTAACTGTGATAAGAGTTATGAAAATGTGACTACAGAACTGATAAAAGGTTGCTAGCAATCGTAAAAAACTGTAAGATGTTTTCTGAACAGAAAGAGTCTTCTGGTGACTTCGGCCTACAGATGATCCACCAGGCAGCGCTTCATTTTAATAAAACATCAACTGTTAGTTGGTTCACAAAGCTCGAACTCAGTGTATTTTGGTGAAAGAAGACTGTAGCAGTAACAGAGGAACCAAACCTAAACATTGAAAGTGTATTGCAGTAAGTGCTGCTTGGTGTATTTTATGTATTCCGAAGTGC
>NW_027605246.1:42500-47500 GCF_048128805.1 Centroberyx gerrardi
ATGTAAATAAAAACAGTGCAGAAAAGATTTAAGGCAATATAGCTAAATATAACACTATAGAAACTATGAAGATAATCAATATGAAACTGTTACAAAGTGTCTGAAGTCCTGATCCTGGTCCTGATCCTGGTCCTAATCCTGGTCCTGGTCCTGAGGTGAGTCAGTCTGAGGAAAACAGTGATGTCATGTAAACAAAGAGGTTCTTCCTTCTCCTCCTTCAGTCCTTGGTTTGATTTGGATATTTTGCTGTTCATCAGGATTTATGCAGAAAGTCATTTTCCTGTTGGCTCTCTGCAGATGAACGTTCTTCCTCCAGGTGACAGAGACAGAATCTGATGATGTGTAGTGTAACCCTGTGACCTCTGACCTCTGACTGTATCATCACAAGGCAAACAACTGACAATATAAATACAAATCTGTCTGTTTGAAGTAAAGTTTGTTTTCCTCTCTAGACCCGACCTTCATTTAACGTCCATCAGCTGCTGCTTCTTCCTGTGATGTGAACTGTCAGATGTTGATGTCTCAATGAGTTCAGAAGGAGGATGAGCTGAGTTCAGCTGCTTTTCCTCCTCCTAATACCAGGGGTCAACTCATATGTTTTTTTCAGAGCTGATACCGATTATTAGTAATCAAGGAGACCGATAACCGATATTTGGGGCCGATATACATTTGCAGTAAAAATGAAAATTTTAGTGTCAAAATTCACAGTAACACAAAACTTCCTTTAAATGCCTTTAAACATACAGCATGTTTAATTAAATACTAGAAAACAGGACATTTCAACATTAAATGTTGAAAAATAAAGTGCAGGGAGCTCCAAGCAGCATTTCTTGTAAACTGAACTGAAATTTTAAATAGATAAAAATAATTAGATAAATAACTCCTCAAAACAGCTACATTATTTTACTGTTTACAAACAATGTTTGTCAGGTTTTTTCATGCAAATACTAGAAAACAGAACATTTCAACTTTATGTTTTGAAAAATAAAGTGCATGGAGCTCCTATCTATTTTATCGGCAATCGTATCAGACAAAATAACAATTTAGATAATTGGGAAAATGATGAATATCAGATCTGATTATTGGCCAGGCTGATAACTGGTCGACCTGCTCAACACACAGCAGCCAGTCTGAACCTGAATGTTCTGTCTCATTCTCTTAAAGCATTCTGATCTAAAGGCTTCTGCTTAAATGATTGAAATGAGTTTCTTAGACAAATATAAATAGTGAAGTTGATCCTATGTATGAATTTCTTTCCAAAGCCTTTGCCTTTCCATCAAGGCAAAGAATCTAAAATATAAGATAGTTTGGATTTGTTTAACACTTTTTTGGTCGCTGCATAATTCCATTTGTGTTATTTCATAGTTTTGAGTCTTTACTGTTATTCTAACATGTGGAAAATAGTAAAAATAAAGAAACGTGGTGTGTCCAGACTGTTGACTGGTAGTGTGTCTTTCTTTCCAGACTGCAGCAGCTTCATGTTTCCAGGTGCAGGTTGGGGTTCTGGTTCTGGTTCTGGTTCAGGTTCAGGTTCAGGTTCAGGTCTGAGCTGACGTGTTTGCGTCCTCAGGGCGGCGGCTCGGCGGTGATCGACATGGAGAACATGGACGACACGTCGGGCTCCAGCTTCGAGGACATGGGGGAGATGCACCAGCGCATGAAGGAGGAGGAGGAGGTGACGGAGGAGGCGGCCGCCACCGAGGAGGAGACCGGAGACGACGGGGAGTTCCTGGGCATGAAGGGGCTGAAGGGCCAGCTGGGCCGGCAGGTGGCGGACGAGGTGAGAGAGGAGGGGCAGAGCGAGAAGGTCGCTGTAATAAACTGTATTCATATTCATACAGAACAGGATGAATCAAATGAACGGGGTTCCTACGGGTGCTGGAAATCCTTGAAAACACTTGAATTTTAATGTGGTGTTTTCAAGGTTTGAAAAGTGCTTGGATTTTGAATAAAGTGCTTGAAACTGCTTGAAATTGTAATGTAATTGCATTACTTTCATAATAAATCGCTATCTGACTGAATAGTTAGATTTTTAGATAAAGAAATAAAATAAGTCGGAGAGAGAGAGACTAACTGCTTTTGCCTTTCACACAAAATGAAGACGACTCCGCTCGAGCCTCGCTTGCACTCTGCGCACGTGTCAGTGTTTTTTGATGTGCGCCCTCTGATGGGACAGTGAAGTGGTGGGACAGTGAAGTGGTGGGACAGTGAAGTGGTGGGATAGTGAAGTGGTGGGACAGTGAAGTGGTGGGACAGTGAAGTGGTGGGACAGTGAAGTGGTGGGATAGTGAAGTGGTGGGACAGTGAAGTGATGGGACAGTGAAGTGGTGGGACAGTGAAGTGGTGGGACAGTGAAGTGGTGGGACAGTGAAGTGGTGGGATAGTGAAGTGGTGGGACAGTGAAGTGGTGGGACAGTGAAGTGGTGGGATAGTGAAGTGGTGGGACAGTGAAGAGATGGGACAGTGAAGTGATGGGACAGTGAAGTGGTGGGACAGTGAAGTGATGGGACAGTGAAGTGGTGGGACAGTGAAGTGGTGGGATAGTGAAGTGATGGGACAGTGAAGTGGTGGGACAGTGAAGTGATGGGACAGTGAAGTGGTGGGACAGTGAAGTGATGGGACAGTGAAGTGATGGGACAGTGAAGTGGTGGGACAGTGAAGTGGTGGGACAGTGAAGTGGTGGGACAGTGAAGTGGTGGGACAGTGAAGAGATGGGACAGTGAAGAGATGGGACAGTGAAGTGATGGGACAGTGAAGTGATGGGACGGTGAAGTGATGGGACGGTGAAGAGATGGGACGGTGAAGAGATGGGACGGTGAAGTGAGCGGGAGGCTAACAGACGACATGTCGGGAGGTTGCCATTTCAATGAGCGTTGGCTTGAAAACGAAAAATACAAATCATGGTTGAAACGAGGAGCAAATCCTCGAGCAGCTTCTGTAAAGTCTGCAGTCTTGTGAGTCACGTAAAAGGTAACGTTCAGCCGTAGTAGGGAATTTTTGATTAGGCTAACGTTAAAGACATTTATTAGCCTGCGGCAGGCTAATAAATGATAGTCGGTTTTCGGGAGGGATCGAGGGTGATACAATATGGCAGTACTAGTATCGCATGTCAGTTACGTCATTTTTTAATCATTTTGAGTATATATATGTATATAAATATGTAATTTACCACAGCTGTAAGGTGCTGGAAAAGCTTGAAAATGCACCTTGAAAAGTGCTTGAATGTGACTTTGGAAAAGGTGTAGGAACCCTAAATGAAGCAGCAGATGAAAGCAGTGTGTGTGTGTGTGTGTGTGTGTGTGCAGGTGTGGCAGGCGGGGAAGCGTCAGGCCTCCAAGGCCTTCAACCTGTACGCCAACATCGACATCCTGCGGCCGTACTTTGACGTGGAGCCGGTGCAGGTCCGCAGCAGGTAGGACGCTCCGCCGGGACACACCCACACCTGACTGTCCTACTGTCCTACTGTCCGACTGTCCTACTGTCTGACTGTCCTACTGTCTGACTGTCCTACTGTTCTACTGTCTGACTGTCCGACTGTCTGACTGTCCTACTGTCCTACTGTCTAACTGTCTGACTGTCTGACTGTCCTACTGTCTAACTGTCTGACTGTCCTACTGTCTGACTGTCCTACAGTCTGACTGTCTGACTGTCCGACTGTCTAACTGTCCTACTGTCCTACTGTCTGACTGTCTTACTGTCTGACTGTCCTACTGTCTGACTGTCCTACTGTCCTACTGTCTAACTGTCTGACTGTCTGACTGTAACTGTCCTACTGTCTAACTGTCTGACTGTCCTACTGTCTGACTGTCCTACTGTCTGACTGTCCTACTGTCTGACTGTCTGACTGTCCTACTGTCTGACTGTCTGACTGTCTTACTGTCCGACTGTCCTACTGTCTGACTGTCCTACTGTCTAACTGTCCGACTGTCCGACTGTCCTACTGTCTGACTGTCTTACTGTCCTACTGTCCTACTGTCTAACTGTCTGACTGTCTGACTGTAACTGTCCTACTGTCTAACTGTCTGACTGTCTGACTGTAACTGTCCTACTGTCTAACTGTCTGACTGTCCTACTGTCTGACTGTCCTACTGTCTGACTGTCTGACTGTCCTACTGTCTGACTGTCATACTGTCTGACTGTCTAACTGTCCTACTGTCCTACTGTCCGACTGTCCTACTGTCTGACTGTCTGACTGTAACTGTCCTACTGTCTAACTGTCTAACTGTCTAACTGTCCTACTGTCTGACTGTCCTACTGTCTGACTGTCCTACTGTCTGACTGTCTTACTGTCCGACTGTCCTACTGTCTGACTGTCCTACTGTCCTACTGTCTGACTGTCTGACTGTCCTACTGTCTGACTGTCATACTGTCTGACTGTCTAACTGTCCTACTGTCCTACTGTCTAACTGTCTGACTGTAACTGTCCTACTGTCTAACTGTCTGACTGTCCTACTGTCTGACTGTCTTACTGTCCGACTGTCCTACTGTCTGACTGTCCTACTGTCCTACTGTCTGACTGTCTTACTGTCCGACTGTCCTACTGTCTGACTGTCCTACTGTCCTACTGTCTAACTGTCTGACTGTCTGACTGTAACTGTCCTACTGTCTAACTGTCTGACTGTCCTACTGTCTGACTGTCCTACTGTCTGACTGTCTGACTGTCCTACTGTCTGACTGTCATACTGTCTGACTGTCTGACTGTAACTGTCCTACTGTCTAACTGTCTAACTGTCTGACTGTCCTACTGTCTGACTGTCCTACTGTCTGACTGTCCTACTGTCTGACTGTCTGACTGTCTGACTGTCCTACTGTCTGACTGTCATACTGTCTGACTGTCTAACTGTCCTACTGTCCGACTATCTGACTGTCTAACTGTCCTACTGTCTGACTGTCCTACTGTCTAACTGTCCTACTGTCTGACTGTCCTACTGTCTAACTGTCCTACTGTCTGACTCTAACTGTCCTATTGTCTGACTGTCCTACTGTCCTACTGTCTAACT
>NW_027605247.1:0-48401 GCF_048128805.1 Centroberyx gerrardi
CCACTAAATGTAAATATTGTGTGGCATATTAAACATTCCAAGCTGACACCACTGTGAAACTTATCAATCATTGACATTTTCCCCAGACACTAATCTATTCTGTGCTTCCTAAGTAATGCAGAACCTTTCTTTCAAAAAGGCCTTAATGTTGTGAAAACTTGTCAGGTTAAACATGCATATTCTTGCTCTCCTCCCTGTGCTTCTTGTATCTGAGATCTGAGTCTTTTTCTGATGCATTAAGTCCAAATGTAGTTAAACAGTATGCACAGCATGTAGCTTGCTATTATGCAATCTTCTGTTACATGTCTCTACACATCCTACCCTGTTTTCTTTATGTTTGGGGACAGCCATCAAAAGAATCTCAAGACTATTCTCTCTTTAAAGCTCCTTAAGATCCTGGTTCACAAGTGTCCATGTACATTAGATTGAAGCCAAAGTAAAGGTTGCCCAAGTCCTAGTGCTGTGGCTTTTGTTACACAGCTCTTAACCTCCGGGCCAGTTGCCATGCAACTCAAAGTCCAAATCAAGAGGAATTACCTCAGCCACCATTGGTCTTTCACTGTTGCATTATAAAGGAAAGGTACAAGAGTTTCCAGCCATGCTCATTTCTTCTTTCCCACAGAAGCATCCCTTGTTTAATATTCCGGCGGTGTTTTTTCCTCCTTTTTGCTCTGTTTTCCTCAACCCATCTATGCTAAATTCTTAAGTTGTCAATGAGAGTCAATGGGAAAACTGCACAAAAAACATCCATTATGTTGGGTGTTTATTGTCTTATTGCAGTTGATGGCATATTGAATTTGATGTTTGCTTATGTTGATATGATGTTATATTGCTGAGGCTCGGTGTGTGGCTTGGTCCTGGCAGCAGCAGATGCATGATAATGAAAACAGGGGCAGTATGAGTGTCATACGCTGCATAGTAAACACCCATCTCATTAACCCAACACAAAAGGAGGAGCGAGGGCTGAGAGATGAGAGCTATGGGCGTTGATTTCCATAACCATTTATTTCATGGAGATGTTTGTCATTGCTGTTCTGTTTCTGGTGTATTTATTACAGCAGCAATAACAACATATTACGTCTTTGCACCACGCTGAACTGATGTTTACTCTGTCTGGTTTGGTTGTAGGATGTGGCTGACTCTTCTTTACACTTGCACCGGGGGGGCAGCCGTGCTGTATGCTCTGTACCGGTGGGTGATCCCCGCCGCTGTGCAGTATCACGCTGGATTGGCGCTGATGTGGCATGATGTCATCGTTGAGCAGATGCTGGACACCCTGACCCATTCCACACGTCCTCAGGTGGGCCTTGAATATACACCGGTCTGTTTTTCACTCGCTTCTCCCAAGACCAGACTGCATGCACTCATGATCAGGTCATGATCTCCGCTCTCCAACCAGAAGGTTTGTGTGACCTGGGGCCGTATCCACAAAGCTTCCTAGTACTAAGAGTTGGTCCTAGTGGTGAAATTCTAAGAAAACTCTTAAGAGTGATGACGTTTTCTAAGAATTTCCCCTTAAAAGTAAGACTAAATCCTAGTAAAGATAAAAGCTATTCACAAAGCATCTTAAGGTGCTTAGCTCCTAAGGTGGAAAACTGTTAAGAGTAGAGAGGAGGACTTTTAGGAGCTGAGGAGTTTCTTAAGGAGAGGAGAAAATGGCTGAAAGACGCAGAAAAGACACATTAATGCTATTATTATGATAAAAGTTATCACAATGTTAAGATATTTAGCAACAGGCAAACAGTGCAGCAGTGATAATTTAGGTTTATGCAACCACATAGTAGAACAATCACACAAACAATCACAGCTCCTTCACAGACTCATATTGTGACACAACCTATTTAATTCCCACTGGACGTGCGCACCGTGCACCAACAGAACAGCAGCTATGGATGTAGTGAGTTTTCTCTGTATTGTCTGGTCACTGATGGGATACACGTCCGCATCATCGGCAATATACTCTTGTTCAAAAATCCTATTCATATAGGCTTGCCAATATAGTCTATAAATTATACTAATACTACTGAGTCTTGAGCCATTTTCACCAAATCTTAACATCAAATTAGTAAAGTATAATAACATTACTGCATTCACCCAAATAAAGGCATAATGCGTCAACCTGTGAGTATTAAGTATTAAAAAGTACCGTTCGTATGGTTTTCAAAGATTTTGTCCAATGAGCTCTATTTTTTTAAATTTTTGATAGTATAAGTAAACCATGTGTTAATATCGAGTAAATTGTGTTTTATCTTGTGTGATTTCTTGTGTTCATTCTGGATGACAAAAAGAGGCGTGTTGATTTTTCTTGATCAACCAATGACAGCGTCCAAAGAGAGCATCACACCTAGCAACGGGGTCAACCACACCTCCTCACTAAGATGAATGTTCTTGTCAATTCCTTGCTCAGAGTTGCTCTGAGAACTTTCCTAAATCACTCCTAAGCTAGGACTCCTTGCTAAGGAATTTTAGGCTAAGATAAGAGCTCTCTGAGAGGACTCTCAGAATGTTTGTGGATGGTCTTGTAAGAAGAGAAACATGCGTGAGTGATGATGGAGTGTAGGCTGACAGATGACAATGCTTTGCAAGAAAAAGAAATGTCCACATACCTATAGGTCAGCTGCAAAAATATCTATAACACCTTCTATGAAGTACATGTATGTACTTGTACATGTATGTATGTAGTGCATTATATAGTAGGGGTAGTTGTAATAAGCTGTTAACATGTTTTAAAGTGCTCTGACACTAACTTTAAGAACTTACTATACTATACTATACTGATTTATAAGTTATGAAGCCATTCATAATGTTTTATTCATACTTGACTGAAACAATGTGAACAAGTAAAACAAGTAAAAATGTCAGTTTCACTTATAAACAAACAAAAAACAAGGTAGTTGAAAGTGCAATCTCAAACAAAAATTCAGTTAGCACATTATTGAATTTCCGAGCCCATTCTACTTTGAGCTTAAACTCCTAATCGGCTCTGTGTTTTCATCCAGACTTCCTGAGGTTTACACCAAAACAAGCAGTACTGAAGGCAGTCAGTGGCAGTTCAGGAGCGGATTGAGAGTTGGCTCAGACGAGTAGTGAGGTTACTGGGCCCTAAAAGGCGCAACACAGTTTGCCACACAATGCAATTTGCTGACCTAGAAATCCGAGCCCACACACAACAAGTGCAACAGGCTAAAAGAAAGGCAAGATGTAGGCTAGAGGGCAGAGAAGCAGACTGGAAGGCTGCTGGTTTAAATCCAAGCCATTATGATAATACTGATATGCATATTAACAGTTAGACATCAAGAGGTGTAAATTACAGAGTGTACTGACCATTGTAAAGTAAAACACCAATGTTTTTTCCCCCCAACTGCTCCCTTCAGCGGATTCTGGGTGCAGTACAGAAGAACGCCACTAGAGGAGACCCTGGGAGTGTGGTCCAAGCCATCGACCACTTCTGCAGACACAAAGAATGGGCCATGAATGTGGGGGATGAGAAAGGTACTGATTTATACCATGTGTATTAATGCTGAAGAGGAAAGTGATGCCTTTTCTTTGAACAGTGTTTATGTTTTGTTGTCCTCACCTCCTTGTGTTGTTGTGCATGTCTGTGCTGTTTGCCGCAGGGTCCATCCTTGACTCTGTGGTGAGTGAGGTGAGCCCTGCCACTGTCCTGGAGCTGGGAACCTACTGCGGCTACTCCACCGTGCGCATAGCCCGCCTGCTTCCCCCTGAAGCCAGACTCCTGACTCTGGAATTTAACTACCATAATGCTGCCATTGCTCGCCAAATCATCGCTTTGGCAGGAGTAGAGGACAAGGTAAAGCCAGGTGTGGCCAGATGAACTGAAACAAGAGTTAATATGAATTAAATGCTATTACATTGTGCTGTACTTTTTTTTTTTTTTTGCAGGTCCAG
This sequence comes from Centroberyx gerrardi, assembly GCF_048128805.1. Lineage (NCBI taxonomy): Eukaryota > Metazoa > Chordata > Actinopteri > Beryciformes > Berycidae > Centroberyx > Centroberyx gerrardi. The sequence goes on from NW_027605247.1 coordinate 3,910, forward strand.
TTAATTGAGGGGCCGTCTCAGGACTGGATCCCCAAAATGAAGGAGCGTTTCGGGGTGGAAACATTTGACTTGGTGTTCCTGGATCACTGGAAGGATCACTACCTTCCTGACACAAAGTTGCTGGAGGCAAGTGTTGACTTTTACACATACAGCCATTAATCAAAAACAACTCATAGAATTACATAGTGTTACACAATACTTTATATAATACATTAGTATCCTGGCTGTAGACTATTGAGTGATTCCTTCAGATCATGTACTGATCAAGTATACACACATACACACATTCACATACCACTGCTTAAGCATTAATAACAACACACACTCAGTCACGGGGGTTTGGATTATTGACCTCATTCCAAGAATTTATCATTTCTGATGGGAGTCTAACATAATAGGGAGTCTAATGTAGTCCAACCTAGCAGACATTCTTTCTAATCTAATCCTGAAACAAACTCCTTATTGATATTGTTGGTATTTTTCCAATTATGTGCTATAGTGCGTTTGGCACTCATACAATAACTATTAAAGGCCAATTTTTAACTTTTTTAAGTTGAAGATACACAATTTGGGGTCTAAAGGTATTTTAGTATCCGTAATCTTGTATACGGTGTAAGTTACTGTATTCCAAAACATTTGGATTTTTGGACAGCTCCAAATCATATGAAAAAAAAGATTATTTGTGTTACAATGCCAACATATATCATTATCACTTAATTTCATGAGTTTCATTTTCCTTGGGGTGAGATATACTCTGTTGGCAAATTTGTACTGTATGACTCTATTCCTCACGGAGTTTGTTATATTATGTATATTTTTCCATATACCATGACCATGTTTTCTGATTGATGTTTTCAAATCATTTGCCCAATGCCTTGTATGACACCCGCGTTCCTTTACATCAGGAGTGCGGCCTCCTCAGGAAAGGCAGCGTCCTGCTGGCAGACAACGTCATCTGCCCCGGGACCCCTGAATACCTGGAGTACGTCCGCGGCAGCCGGCGCTACGAGAGCCGCTACTTCAAATCCCACCTGGAGTACACTAAAGTGGAGGACGGCCTGGAGAAGTCCGTTTTCTTAGGGTAGTTTAACAAATACTGTTACATATTACACTGTTACTGGTAAAGCCTTACACACACAGGCAGAGGTTCATCTGTACCGGCTAAACCTGTTTTGTTTTTCTAGTATATTTTGGTAAGTGTTAAATTGACATTAAAAATAACATGTAATTGGAAAACAAATCATATTGTAACGTGTGCTTTATTATTTTGTAACACCACATGATGGAAGAAGTCATTTGTGTTGTAATGCTCTGTGCATCCTGTGAGGTGGAGGCAGATGTGATAAGATTTCTAAATTGGTACAGTAGGCGGCAGTAGTGCTCCTCTGTTTAACCCTCTAATTGAGAGATGATGAGCTGCAAGCTGCATAACATTTCTCTTTTTGCATTACATTTCATACTAAATATATCATATTGACGGACCATTGAGAAAAGTGTCTTTTATTCCCTACGTAATCCTTCTATTCACAGAGGAAATCCAGTGGGCGATGGCATCGGTAGCTGGGTGTAACGTTTGAATAACTGATTCTGGGGCTGAAAAAAAACCCATCTTGTTTTCCCAGAGCAGAGACTCAAATCAATAATGTATCTAAGAGGGAATCCAGCTGCATTGTTTGGTGCTGAAAACCTATTTTCTGGCCTGATATTCTACTATTGTGCCGACATTAACAGGTGTGTGTGTGAGTGAGAGAGAGAGAGAGAGAGAGAGAGGGGGAATGTGTGTGTGTGTGTGTGTGTGTATGAGTGTGTGTGTGTGAATCAAATCACTGCTCATCTAATCTCTCAAAGTGACAGAGTTCCATCATACAGGGGGGGGAGGGTTCTGCATTTCGTTCAGCTGTATGAAAAAAATATGGGCTAGTCCACCTAGGGCTTTCTTCACAGACGCCCGCATGATAATCCCAATCTGTGGCCATTAGTGCGCTGAGAGAAAGAGCGAGAAGAGGTTTCAACAGAGAGAAAGAGCGGCAGAGAGAGAGAGAGAGTAAGGGAGTGAGGGGGGTCAGCGGAGAGAGAGAGAGAGGGAGGGGGGGGAGTGCCTGGGACAGAGATGCAAACACACAGAGGGAAAAGAACGAGAGAGAGAGAGCTTTTAAGGGATTTGGCAGTGATTTGTAGAATCTCACTGGCGTAATGTTGTGTGCTTTTTTCTACTTTTCCCTGATTCTGCCATGATGCTATACCCTAGAGCCTGGAAAGTCAGCGTTTTCATTTTGTTTTTATAAATCAAAACTCTTTTTTTTTTTTCGTACCATTGTTTGATTTCCATTGCAGTTATTTTGAGAAAGCACATAGGCTGTCTGAGATGATAGAGGATTTACCTTCTGTGAGGAGAGGAGAGCATTGCCTCTAGATATAATCAAATATTGGACCATGGATAAAGGCCTGTTTGGAACTCATGTGATGGATGAAGTCAAGACTGGTCAATGAGGAATGGGCAGGTAAGAAGTCAGTTATAGAATTTAAGTAACAGCTGTTACTTAAATTCAGTTCAGCTCCCTGTGATAGTCTTTTCAAAAGGAAAAAAAAATACCAACACTGCAATAGTTGTGGGTGTTGCATATCTTAGATTCACATTTCGATTCCAATGATTTTGAGAAAATGTTGATTGATTCTGATTATTATGATTTTCATTAATTCAACTAGACAAGTGGAAGTGTCAGAATTTGTAAATGTTAGTCATAGCTCCACAAATAAAGTTTGACTTTATGTGTTGGATTTTGTGAGAAAACTATTCAAGTAAATTGGAATATAGGCCTATGCATGCAATGTTAAACAAAATCCAGGAATATTAGCTAATATTGAACTGGATATTATGTGGTACCCCAAATCCTAAAAACATAAATATTGAAGTATATTTACATTTCTATTAATTTGATTTCAACTTCCACACTACTCTAAATTTTGTGAATGACTCTCATGCATTGCATATATAATTAACCTCCTCTAGTTTCTGGACCATGAAATGCGACAGTTCAGTTGATGTTCTCCGTTTTGCAAAATTCATAGTGTTTCCATCATGCTCTCTGCTCTCAGATGCACTCCATCATAAAAGCCTCCAATATTCACTTTGTGTCATCCTAAACTCTGCCTAAAATATTCTCTTAAGCCACAGCTTGGCTATATTTTATCTTTTTATATTTATTTCATGTTCTCAGTTCTGATCCAGCGCACCAAAATAAACTGCAGGTCCACATGGCTTTGTAAAAACTACTGAAATTCACAGCAGCGGTGTTACAATCCGCCAACGTTCCTTCTGCATTTATACACTTTGTTACCTGATAAGAAAATCATATGAGATGGTATTAAACTGCACTGCTGGTTTGACACACTGTGGGCAGCAGTTTGTGGGGAAGACAGAGAACTTGGTGTTGGAAAATGTACAAAATGGTAAAATCACCTCATCCAGCTGCCAATGTTTAGACATGATGTGATGACCAGACCTTCTCTGTCTGTCCCTAGGTATCACAGGTAGAGGGAGAAGCCTGGTGCTGTAGGTACCTCGGGTGGCCATCATCATGACATCACAGGCCCACTCGTCCCAGCGGTGCCGCCGGCTCGGCGCGCCACCCGGATGCCTGTTAAAATCGTGGCCTCGGCTGCTGTGGGTGCTGCTGGTGGGCGTGGGCCCGGGCACGCGGGCCCAGCAGGGCACCCAGCCCCACTCCATCAAAATCGAGGGCGACATCACCCTGGGCGGGCTGTTCCCGGTGCACTCTCGCGGGCCGGTCGGGGTGCCGTGCGGGGAGATCAAGAAGGAGAAGGGGATCCACCGCATGGAGGCCATGCTGTACGCCCTGGACCAGATCAACAGCGACCCCGACCTGCTGCCCAACATCACCCTGGGCGCCCGCATCCTGGACACCTGCTCCAGAGACACCTACGCCCTGGAGCAGTCGCTCACCTTCGTCCAGGCCCTCATCCAGAAGGACACCTCGGACGTGCGCTGCTCCGACGGAGAGCCCCCCATCATCCCCAAACCAGAGAGGGTGGTCGGGGTCATCGGCGCGTCCGGCAGCTCGGTGTCCATCATGGTGGCCAACGTTCTCAGACTGTTTGCGGTGAGAAATCTGCCAAGTCCTTTCATTTCCTAACTCCATTCATTAGACACCGAATGCACAAAATATTAGGGACACTTGCTCTTTCTTGTGAAGTGCACTGATGAGGTGAATGCAGGTAAAAGCCATTATCCCTTATTGATTTCCCTTATTAAATCTGTATCAATGATGAGGAGATGAGAAGAATTTAGAGAAGCTTTTTAAGCTTTGAGACAGTTGCGATGTGGATTGTGGAAAAGGAGGGAAGGCGTCCCTATTATTTTATACATAACATCTCACTGTATAACATTCAGTCACATCTGCCCAGCTGTGCTCAGGCAGCACCTCCCCTGTGTCTCAGCACACACACACACACACACACACACACACACACACACACACACACTACTGCTCTTGAGGCTGACTTCAGGCTCAAACTAGAAATCTTGTTGAACTTCTCCACGCAGCTCACTGGAGAACTAGTTAAGGTGTTCAGCACATGCTGGTCTTCATATTTTATTTATTTTTATTTAGTTAACCTTTGATTTCACCTCAGCACCACATTGAGGCAGAGCCTCATTTTCAGTGGAGCCAAGTTACATTGCAAAAGTCACAGTCACAAAGAATAATCCGCCAAAATACACCAATAAATGAAAAAAAAAGAGAATAAATATGCAAAAACATTCATCAAAAGCAAGTAGATTCAATCATGGTAAGATTTAGAATTTCATAAAAAGCAGATCTTGATGTGCAATGGATAAAAGATCATTAAAAACAGCTGAAACACACAAGGAAAGACAGTTGGTCCTGATTCTTGGTCCACTATTTTGACTGCATCCACACTTCTTTTAACATAATCCCATTCAGAAAACTTGGCTTGGATAATAGCATTTTGTATCTGGCAGAGAAGTCATGGAGACCCTTACATTTTATCCAGCACATATTCTGTGTGATGCGATTTTGAAACAAGCCATAATGTGCAGAGAATAATATGAATGGATTTCCGTATTGTTTTACAGTCCAGCGGTGCAGCTACTGAGTGTTACAATAACACTTCAGTGGGATTGTGAATCCAATATGAACGGTGGCCGCCACAAGCTAATCCATGTCATTTGTTGAGTGTCTGCTGAATGTGCAGTGGAGTTTTTCAGAGATGATTGACCTCTGATAATTGATTGCACTGCTCATTGCAGTGATGGGACACTGAGTCTGTGTAAATCCCACATTATGTCATGTTTTCACTGACTTACTGACATAGTCGGCCACAAACCGGGAATTGTCTGTGCGTGAAAAGAAAGAGTTCTGGCTCGGGTCAAATTGGCTATCAAATCGATCATGCATAATTCATGATATCTGTCGTTTGTAGTTGGATGCTACTTGTTGCAGCATTCTTTATGGTGGGTGGTGATATTAGTTGAGAGCCAAGGAGGCAGCTTGCATACGGGCAGATGTTAACTACAGAATTATAGATCCCATCGTCCACTAAGCCCCTCTCAGCAGCTCAGGACCCCGGGCTGAAAATAGAGCATCAGGGCAGAGGGATGACATCGGTTCTAGGATATCAGCAACTTGTGGCCTAGTCAGCATGGAGTAGATTTAGCTAAATGGTGGGTTTCCTCCTACTGTCCATATGTGCTGCTCTCCGCACTCCGGATGCCTCTAAAGTGATGTCCACTGAACATCTCCTGGCTCTGTCTATCCAAGCCATAGTGTGAGATGTTTCACTATCCACCGTACAGTAGCTATATCACCAAACTCATTCTTGGCTTCAGGTGAGAACTGCAGGCCCAGGTATTGCTACATAACACAGTTGTTTTTATGAAGGCTGTTTTATATAGTTTATTAATCAGTAGTTTATCTCTAATGCAATTTAGGGGCATCTGCATCAGGTCAGTTTTGTAACATTTTATTCTACAGTTCAGCTTCTTTAATAAGCTTGTATACAGAGGATTCATTTATTACATTTTCTGGAGAAAGCCTTTAAACGTTTCACAATACTTCAGAGTCAACCAGTATTTCAGTGCTTTGTCCATAATCATAGAAATTGCAAACTGCGCAGTTAAACTAGACCTCAAAACTGGCTAGTCTACTGAAAGGGGATAATAAGCAAAAATAATTTAAAAAGCATTTAACAAGCAAATTCAACTTCACAGAACATTTCAGAATGCATGTATAGGCACATTTCATACTTTGAATAAGTTTTGGTAAGTCAGTGTTCTGAACATTTTATTCCCCATACTCTGACTTTCTATTGCATACAGTCTAGGTGTATCATGATATAACTACATGCTTGTCATGGGTTTGTTCATCTTTTAGCTGGGTTGATTAGGAGAACAGCATGCTTTTCTAAAGGTACCGTCCCTGCTGTGTTTTTGTCGAATTTGGAATGGTAAGTCAGGATCAGAAAAAACTGGACAATTTCATTCACAGATTTACTGACTGTGTGATGATTCCAGCAAAATTGCATTGTGGTTGGATGCTCTTTGGCACTGATATGGCTCATTGATTTCTGAAAGTGAATGGATGCAGATGCTTTCTGTGGGATTAATTTGGAGATTATATGTGGTCCTGTTAATTATAAATTTGTATGCAGACATTTGAATGGCATGATGCCGCTGATGTCGTCATTCCTCTTGGAACTTGTCTCTGCTGGAAGACTTTTGCTGTGCAGTCTGTTCTCCGCTAGACGATCATGTGGTCCATAACGTGGAGGCTGAGCATCGCAGGACAGGGTTAACGCAGAGCAGCAAATTTAAGCTGCGCGTGGCCATCAGAATTAAATATATTGTATGGCTTACAGCTGAGAAATGCTAACCTTTTTCTAGTCTCTTGATCTCTGTCTCTCTCCCTCTGTGCTTAACGTAATTTGACTAAAACCCCTATAATCCTTCCAGATAATCTGTGAAATGGTTCTATCGCTCCTCTCTCCTTCTCCCTTCACAACCCCTTGTGTCTACCTTTCTCTCCTCGTCCCTCCAGAGGACCAAACGTTAAGCCAGGGGGACCGGCATTAGCAGGGTCAGAGTTGAGGCTGTCGACATAAACTGTGTCATTAAGGAAGTAGCACACCAGTAAATTAATCTTCTCATCCTTTCATTTTTTCAAACAAATGCTTTTACGGCAGTGGCTCCCACCATCTGTATCTCACTATGATGTTGGCTATATCCTCAGCACAAACCAGATCTGGGTAGATCACACTGCAAAGTTGCCCCAATCCTGAGGATTACCGAGAACATTGGCTGTGCAAGAGATGAACATTCTCCATGATAGTGCAATTTTGGTGTATTAATGTCTGGCAACTCGTCAGCTCAAAGGTATTATGTGGAAGGCCTACATTTGCACGCTGTTTAGTTTTTTGTCTAGACAATGGGATGAATAAGTGGTGGGTCGTCTTTCATGGTTCAGTGCCTGTCCTCATCATACGTTCTTCCTTTGTATTCACTTATCGGCCTAATAATCCCCGCTAGTCGTATTTTCCACTTGACCTGGCCCTCTAGTTACCGGTGACCCATCTGTGTGCCTCAGATCCCCCAGATCAGCTACGCCTCCACGGCCCCAGAGCTGAGCGACAACAGCCGCTATGAGTTCTTCTCCCGCGTGGTGCCCCCGGACTCCTACCAGGCCCAGGCCATGGTGGACATCGTCAAGGCCATGGGCTGGAACTACGTCTCCACCCTGGCCTCCGAGGGCAACTATGGAGAGAGCGGCGTCGACGCCTTCCTCCAGATATCCAGAGAAGCAGGTTGTGTGTCTGACTGGGACGTGAATTTACTGCTGAGTGGATGTGATGATGGTTTTAATAGTGTTATTGGGAGTTGGTTTCTGATGTTATGTTATGGTTTGTATTGGCATGTCTTGGTGGAAACCAGTAGAGCATGTTGTGTTGTACTGGAAACCATCAGAGACCACTAGAACACCAGCAGGACAGCCATTAATGATGTGTGATGGCTATTGGTGTTCTATTGGAAACCATCACAAACCATTAGAAAGAAGAAATATTAGAAATACAGCCTCTAATGGAAACCATTAGAAACCATTACAGCTCGAAATGGAAACCATTAGAAACCATTAGAAACAAATACAGCCCGTAATGGGAACCATTAGAAACCATTACAGACCAATAGAAACCAATACAGCCCATATTGGGAACCATCAGAAATCATTAGGAATCATTAAAAACCATTAGAAACCAATACAGCCTATAATGGAAACCATTAGAGATGTAATGGAAACCATTAGATCAGTGTCCAAAAACCCACTACAAACTCTTATGTGATTGACCTAATGGATTATGATGGTTTTTAATGTTTTGGGTTGTTTTTCTAATGGGAACCATCAGGATTCTTCTAATTGTTTCTGATGGGGGTTTTTTTCAGCAGGGATGAAATGACTCATTTGTCAAGTTACTCACTCACTACTGCCCGACAGAAGCAAACAGCAGAAAAGCTTAATTGCCACAACTATTAGATTTCATATCAACAAAAATCATACCCCAATGAGCTATGTACAGTTCACTTCTGTACCAGCAGCTCTTTTATAAAGAAAGGAAATAAACACTGCAGACATTTTTCTCAGTTTCAATACAGAGCAATTTAACCGCTCTGTAGTCACCATTGTAATCTGCTATCCTTTTTTTAGATATCACTTATGATGCTGACAAAAGAATTATCGCAGCAGTGCACCAATTGTAAATTCCCGGTAAAGAGGGATTTACTGCAATGAGGACTTGTTCCCTGTGTGTTTGGTGCAGGGGGGCTGTGTATTGGCCAGTCCATAAAGATTCCCAGAGAGCCCAGACCAGGGATGTTCGATAAGATCATCAAGAGACTGATGGAGACCTCCAATGCTCGCGGGGTCATCATCTTCGCCAACGAGGACGACATCAAGTGAGTCACACTCTGCTGCATGTTAATGTTAGAGAACAGGAATCAGCCAGATGACAAAATATACAGAAAAACACGCTGCTTTGTATTTGATTATATGATAATATACTGTCTGTGAAGGCAGCACTCACTCACGTCAGTGTATCTTAACCAATTTGCAGAGGAGTGGATTACAAAAGGTGTTGTAAAGTATTTTCTGTCTCCTCCAAGGCGGGTGCTGGAGGCGGCCAAGAGGGCCAACCTGACAGGACACTTCCTGTTTGTTGGCTCTGACAGCTGGGGGGCCAAAAGCTCCCCCATTCTAGACCAGGAGGATGTGGCTGAGGGCGCGGTCACCATCCTGCCCAAACGAGCCTCCATCGACGGTATGTCAAGTATTTAAAGCAGAATATGACATCTAACTCTGAGGATGTCCACAGCTTTAGTCTGTCCAATTACAATTTTTGTGCAGATGCCAGTACAGTAAATCTGTGAAACGCCATTATCAGTCAGTAATATCGACTCATGAATATATCAGCTGGGGCACAGTTCAGATACATGATATTTCCATGTAATGTGAAATTAATATGTAAATGTTGTATTCAGGGTTCGACCAATACTTCACTTCAAGATCTCTGGAAAACAACAGAAGAAACATCTGGTTTGCAGAGTTCTGGGAGGACGACTTCAAGTGTAAACTAACTCGCCCCGGTGTCAAGTATGACCTCGGTAGAAGAAAATGTACAGGTAGGTCGAGTGTAACATACGGGGAGGAAAACAAAAAAAAACCCTGAAATATTATCTTTGGAGCTCAGTGTGTTTTTGAGCAGTGTTATTTCTTCACCATCGCCTCGTTTGTCATAGTGAATAGACACTTTTGTCCTCTGCCAGGTGAGGAGAGAATCAGTCGAGAGTCCCACTACGAGCAGGAGGGGAAGGTGCAGTTTGTGATTGACGCTGTGTATGCCATGGCCCATGCCTTACACAGCATGCACATAGACCTGTGTCCCGGCTCCATGGGTGTCTGTGAGAAGATGGACCCCGTAGAAGGAAGGATGCTCCTCCAGTACATCCGCTCTGTCAATTTCAACGGTGAGTCGGCGACCTTAAGAGCTCTCAGCTTTCCGTTTGTTTTTTTTAATGTAATGTGTTATGTAATGCCTGGAGATTTAGATAAAACAATTAGTTGCAGTGATAAAACTGGAAGGGAAAGCCTAAGCAATGGCTGGCAGAGATTTATATTGAAAAAAAAAAAAAAACACACAATTTTTCTTCCACTGCTGCTCTCCATCATAGCACAGGGTTTGAAGAGAAAAGCGTAGAAGTGGAGGTCAGCTTGAAGATGGCACTCTGGATAAGCCCTGAGATCTCTCTGCTAATGTACCAAGCCACAGTACACAGCACATTTCTTCAAAGCACTTCCCCTCCCCAGGGCTGCCTCTCCGCTCTCTCTCCCATACACAACACTCTTCTTTTCATCCCCGCCTTTCATAAAAAAGTCACCGTGTGGAAAAGAAGAAGTGTTCTATGAAAGCATTCCTATTTACTTCTCTCCTCTTGCTGGGTGACTTTGGCTTGTATGGGAGCTCCGCTGATTGAACGCCTGCAGGGACCTAGGAGGAACATTCAATCATGTTAAGGCAACAGACCAGAGCGTGCTGCAAGACCGTATGCATGGAGGAGAGCCTTTACTAAAGAGCATCCTGCACTCAGCTCTGACATGATTGCATAAGACCAAAGAAAGCAAGCATAAGTTGTGTTCAATGGTGTGTGGGTGTTTTTCCCACCACTAAGATGGAGGTGCACATTTCCAGCTTAGAGCGCACGTGTTCGTATCCCTTCGGACTCGCTGTTTTGATGGTGTTCAAGTCATTAAAATTCTGTGTCTTCATCAAACAGGCAGCGCCGGAACTGGGGTGATGTTCAACGAGAACGGAGACGCTCCTGGTCGATACGACATCTTCCAGTACCAGCTCTCCAACGTGAGCAACCCTGGCTACAAAAACATTGGCCAGTGGACAAACCACCTCCGACTCAATGTAAATATTTGCTTTTGGTCCATTTGATACACATCTTGCACTTTAAATGAACCTTTGTATCATCTTTTTTTTCATTTCCATGTATCATGTTCATGCTTCTCTGAGATCGCGTTTTGATGGCAAGAGTGCTGAGATGGGTTTAGTGTGTGTGTGTTGTGTGACATTTTTTGAGGTCATTCTGGTCTTCATTTCTGAAAGGGGTTAGTCTAGGGTTAGAACTTGGGTTAAGGGTTACAGTTAGAATCAGGATTAGGTTTCGGTTAGGGTAAGGGTTAAAGTTAGGCTTGTAGTGGTGAAGGTTAAGGTTAGGGGTTAGGAAAGATCCTTACAAGTATAATAATACAAACGTGTGTGTGTGTGTGTCCATCCCAGTCGGAGGAGTTGCAGTGGTCAGGCGGCGACCGCAGGATCCCCGACTCGGTGTGCAGTTTCCCCTGTGAGTCCGGCGAGAGGAAGAAGATGGTGAAGGGCGTTCCCTGCTGCTGGCACTGTGAGCTCTGCGACGGCTACCAGTACCAGCTGGACGAGTTCACCTGCGACACCTGCCCCTTCGACATGAGGCCCTTCAAGAACCGCACGGGCTGCCGGCCCACGCCCATCATCAAGCTGGAGTGGAGCTCCCCCTGGGCCATCATCCCCGTCTTCCTGGCCATCCTGGGCATCCTGGCCACCTCCGGAGTCATCCTCACCTTCGTCCGCTTCAACGACACGCCCATTGTGCGGGCGTCCGGCAGGGAGCTCAGCTACGTGCTGCTGACGGGCATCTTTCTCATCTACCTCATCACCTTCCTCATGATCGCCGAGCCCAGCGTGGCCGTGTGCGCGTTCCGCCGACTGCTGCTGGGGCTCGGCATGTGCATCAGCTACGCCGCCATGCTGACCAAGACGAACCGTATCTACCGCATCTTCGAACAGGGCAAGAAATCCGTCACGCCCCCTAAGTTCATCAGCCCCACCTCCCAGCTGATCATCACCTTTATACTCATCTCAGTGCAGGTGAGTGTGTGTGTCTCTCAAATACATTAGCTAGATCCACTGTATAACTTTGTGCCGCACCAATCTCACGCTAAAAGCTTCTACCTCTGCAGGTACTTGCTGTGTTCATCTGGTTTGGCGTGATGCCTCCGCATACCATCATCGACTACGAGGAGCAGAAGCCACCCAACCCGGAGTTCGCCCGAGGAGTCCTCAAGTGCGACATGTCCGACCTGTCCCTCATCTTGTGTCTGAGCTACAGTCTCGTACTGATGATCACCTGCACTGTGTACGCCATCAAGAGCAGAGGAGTTCCCGAGACCTTCAACGAGGCCAAGCCCATCGGCTTCGCCATGTACACCACCTGTATCATCTGGCTGGCTTTTGTGCCCATCTTCTTTGGCACGGCGCAATCTACTGAGAAGGTGGGGAATTCAGTGTTTTTACAGGCATTAGTGGAAATGTACTTAGCATTCTGTGTAAATCTGAATTATGCAATGCACAATAATACACACTTAAGAGTAACAAAGAGTAACGTAATAGCTCTGATGATAAAACTGGAGTTTGTCGTCTGTCAAACCATATTTGCTCTCCGCTGCACTCACAGTACATCCTGTATCCACTGTACTGAATGCTTGGAGGTTAATTTAGCTCGTGGGCTATTTCTGCTGTCACAAAGCGACGGGACAATTGGGAGAATTCAAAAAATAGAGATATGCTCGGACTAATAGAGAGCTGCATTAGGAATCAGTCAGGCTGAAACAATTGAACCCCCGAGGTGCTTTCAAATTCTTTTCACCTCCTCCAAATGGAAATGAAGTGAATTAAGGGAAGGAGGAGGGAAAGGAGGTCAGACGAGCTGAGGGACGGTCGGGGCCCCTTACAGACCAACTCGGCCATCCCATTCAATTAATCACCACTTAGAGAAGACCTAAATATAGCCACTGTAACTTTCATCGGGGCAGATCGAACTAGAAGATGTAAAAACTTTTCCAATTGCAGATGGAGCTTAAACAAGTTGACTCGTATTTAATATGAAGAACTTGAAATATTACTAAAAACCTCTATGTCGTTTGGTGGACAACGGAAACCTTTGTCTAAGTGAGAGGTCTTCTCAAAGAAATTCCTGTACCAAGTCATGCGTAGGATCGGTTTCTCCACTGTTTGTATTCGCAGTTTTCTCCAGGGGGGTTTACCTGCTTGCTGATACACATGACATCCCCTCTTTTGACTGACTTTGGCTTTCATCGGAATCCATTCTGCGTTTGAATATGGAAGAGCCACTTATTGTTGCCGAGCCATATAAACTGTATCTTCGCTAGCCCGGGGCCAGGCGCATAAATACGGGCCACTTTGAACGTGCTCAGATGGTCACCCATGCGTTACTGCAGCCCCTTTTATAAATGGAGAGGTCATTGAGAAGGACCAATAAAAACCATGACAAAGATGATAAAGGAAAATAGCACTGTATGGACATTAGTTAGTGAGGCATTAGGATGTGCTGCAGAGGATATGTACAGGCTAGTGTACAATTTATAGTTTATTTATGGCACATACGTATATCTTAACTTATTTATGACACATACGGGTTGATTTATTCATGGCAAATACAGTTTGCTTGAATAATGAGTTCATAATTTATTAGAGGCAGACCTCAGGAGAAGTCAGTTCTCATTATTATTGTTGGATTTACAATAGAGGAAGGGTAGACATGGTCAAAGCCCATAAATAGAGTCCTTTTCCTGAGTACATATACCAAGTGATAAATCATTCATCCCAGGCAGGAAAAAAAAAACTGCCTCCTGTGCTTCCAAATGAAGATTATAAAAGCCACATATAAAAGCTGGGAGCCGATGACATTACATATACTGTATTTTCGTGAAGCCGTGCATAATGCAGGCATAAAGTAATGGGGGAATACCATTGACAGCGACATGACTACCGCCATACATTATTTACTGACTTCACAATGATGGATACTCCGAGAATCCTAACCCCTAATCAGACGTAGATTTTGAAAAGGAAATCTTTCAGCAGATTGGTAATTGTGCCTGTCTCTGTCTGTTGCAGATGTTCATCCAGACCACCACCCTGACGGTGTCCATGAGCCTGAGTGCCACCGTGTCCCTGGGCATGCTCTACATCCCCAAGGTCTACGTCATCATCTTCCACCCGGAGCAGAACGTCCAGAAACGCAAGCGCAGCTTCAAAGCCGTGGTGCAAGCCACCACCGTGTCCACGCACCTGTCCCAGAAGTCCAACGACAAACAGAACGGAGAGTCCAAGATCGTGCCGGACAGGTCGCAGTGAAGCGACACGGGTCCGCGCACTCGTCACGTACCGTCACACAGCCCACCGTGAGATGATGGATGATCTTTGCTCACTGAATGTCTTTCTCCCCAGTAACCAAGAGACGTGGATGAAGGAGCCAGCGAAGAGAATTGTGCTGTTTAAAGATTTGGTTTCTTGGATGGTGCTTCTTTTCATACACAGAGAGAACACTCAGTCCTACATCCAAATTTGGAATGAAGCGCAAGAGGATGTGGAAATGCTCACCTGCCCATCAACTGACCTAAAAAACAGACACATTTTAAATGGACAACTTCTTGAGCCATCCTGACTGAACTGCTAGGAACATTTTAAACAGCCCCCCCCCCCCTTTTTTTTTATAATGGCATCTAATTATACATCGCAAATCCACAAGGACGCATTGTTAGTTTTATTTCTCCCTAGGACATGCTATTTAGGAAAAAGTAAAGCTGAAACGGTAACCTTTGCCCTACAGGAAGATGTATAGCAGAATCCCTTGGGATCAATTAAGCTTTGTTGTTTACTGGATCCAACAGCACTGCATGGATTGTGTGTTGTATGTGTACATGAATGTTTCTGCAGTATTGTTTGTATGGGGTATTGTGACGCAGAACTTTTTCTTCTGATTACAGTGGAAGGAACTAGCTTTTAAAACGCACCACCATGTCCTGTTACTATTACTGACCTGTGGAGAGGTATAAGTCTAATCACTGAGCGAGAATCACTTAACACTCACAATAGAATCATTTAACATCCAATCACTGAAGCAAGGACGCATTTTATTTCAATTAGATCATAGTATGTTATGTATGTAATATGGTACACAATGATATTGATTGTGTAAGCAGTAAATCCAGGGGTGCAAACAGGATGAGCGCTTTTACTTTGCCAGAATGGGGAAGTACTGTGGAAAACAATGTGTGGCACTTCCCCATATTGTTTTATAGAAGTATGAACCAAGCTGTTCGAAGGCTAGTTTGTATGGCAACAACATAATCAGACATACTGCCATCCTCAATCATGGGATCACTGTCAGAGAGCTTCACTCCATCACAGTTGCATTTGATATTTGATTGTGTGCCATAAAAGTAAAGGTCCTTCTCTCTTACAATAAGTACTTATTTCTGTAAACATCATATTTCATTTAGTAATTCATAAACATAGTATGGTCACACATTTTATGTTGAAATAGGGGGAACTGGGGTGAATTAAAAATATACATTAATTTGCCAATGAATTATTTGCAGTGTTCTTTTTGTTACTTGATCACAATGTACAACTCAGGTTTTACAGAAGGTGTATTAAATAAAATACTTTTTCTTGAGGAGTACCTTCTGTCCTGGCACAGCCTTTTCCATACAAATGGATTCACCAATTACCATGTTGTGCATTTTTCATAACAAAGTATGAGGGCTGCAGCAGATTCATTCCATCATGTTACACAACAGTTCATACTGCCCTCTGCAGGAGAGCGAGCCTCAGTGAAACACCTGTTTGTGAATCGCAGCATAGTGAAGACGGAGCCATTTGTAGAGCCCAGTATGTGTCCAACACACAAAATGTAGTGAAACATTATTGTTTATTATTTCATGCTTTTAATCTGGCACTATTCACAAATAAAAATACCTACATTCCATCTACAGGCAAGTGTTTAGGGAAACTATTCCAAGAAAACAACACAGTTCAGTATTTATACTGAAAAGAGATTTTAAGACTTGTACAAGTGCAAAAAATAATTTCTGGATTATTTGCTTTCTGGATTATGTAGAATATCTTTTATTGCTTGATGTAGTAATGATAATCAGTCAGTGACATAATACGGTGCATTGTCCCATTTGTCAACAAATAAGTCTGTTTCTCTCTCACACTCACACACACACACACACACTCACACACACACACACACACACACACACACACACACACACACACACACACACACACACACACACACACACACACACACACACACACACACACACACACACACACACACACACACACACACACACACACCTGATATGTACGATCTCAACCAGAAGAAATGGCCCCAAGGCACAAGCTGATTGAGGGTTTGACCAGAATTTCCACAAACAAATGAAGTTTCAACAGGCAAAAACAAACATACAGCAAGTGATCTGATCACCAAAAGCTCAGCATCTGCTCTCATGGAGGAAGTGAATTACTGATTTACATAAAAAGTCAATTAAATTAGGTTTGAAAGTCCCGTCCTGGCAGCACCGCTGGCAAGCCGGTTCTTTGTCCCAGATCAGTACGTACATCCTACTTCACACAGAGCATCCTGGCCTTTGACTGGGCATCTGGGGAAGGAGGGGTTGGTGTTTTACTCAAGGAAGTTGTCCAGTGTGAGGCAAGGTGAAATCTTGGGAGGAGGCCTGGTCACCTTTTTCCTTTTAGCCTTCATCAGCGGGCGAATCTCAGACAACGGCGACTGGAGTGGAAGGCTTGGTTAAGGAATGATGCCAACCAGTTCACATTGGTAAAGTTTTATTCTCCTGCCAGTCAGTGTTCTACAAATTTTTAAAATAAAATGTCATGACTTTTTCCATGACTATTCCCTGACACAGTGCAATGTTCATAGTCAATATTGGTCTGTCTTTTTGTTTAAATGTTAACATTTTGTTGAATGGCAGGTTTGAATGTCCTCAGACTTGTTGGCTGCCTACAACTATCACATGGCACCGTAAGTAGGGAATTTGTTATTTGGGCAATTATTCCACTAAACGTAACATAACAGTGATATTAAACACCTGATTGGTTGAAGAAAACATTTTGCTAAAATTTGAACATATTGAAAACTTTTATGATATGCATCATTTTCCAGAAGTTTTGCAAGCCTGGAAAACACAATTCAAAACCCACGACTTTTCTGGGAAACCTAATAACAGTAGTATCTTGAGATTAATTAAAGGAAATAAGTACTGCTGTAACAGCTGTTAAACACACTTTTCCATTTCCAAAGATAATGAGAAAAGGATACAGGTTGGAAGAATTTAGTCCGTCCTCCTAATCCATCATAACCAGATCTCACCTGAAACAAGAAACATTTTCTTCAATCACACCACTGAAAATACATTTGCAAGAATTAGACTACTGTTTCAGAGCTGTCTTTCCAGTAGGACATCAAATTTCCTATCGACGTGACTGATGATGGGTCAGTTAATAAAGTGCAGGAGATGGTTGTGTTGTACGTACAGCACCAGGTTTACTCCGCTGAGGATCCAACATGCTGCCGAAGGCCTTCTTTCTGAAAAGGAGGGAGTTCCTGAAGAAGGGATCCATGGATCCGTCCTCGTCTCGAGCCTGAGTGGCACAATGAAAGTATTTACTGACATGTACGCCTGATTTAGAAAACTTCTTTCTTGAGTGACTTATCAATATTCCAAAGCTACCTTGCTTCCAGACGAGCTGTTCTCATTGTGTTTGGACATCGATGACCTGAAAAATAAAGCATTACACTAAACACCTTTTCCCTTTTTCTGTGATTTTATGGCATATCTACTTTATTGTCTAGTACACAAAGACACAATAAAAAAAAGACAGCATGTGACCAGGGCCTCGTCAACATAGATAAACACTTTGTTGAGTTGAAGCCAATGTAAACACACAGTCATTCCCTGACAGTTAAAACTCACACGGCAGGGTCCAGACGCATCTTCTTGGATGGGACCTGTGCCGGTCTCTTGGTCACACCGTCTGGGGTGGTGATGTCATAGGTCATGTTGAGGTCGATGTCATCGCAGTCTGCAGGCTGGTGGAGACGAGGCTGTTTCAGCTCCAGTGGTGCCGGGCTGACAGGTAGGGAGAGAAACCTCGTCAGTGAATCACGCCTACAAACATGGGTTCTCTTTTTATGAAAGAGGAGTCAGAGTGTGTGCACAGCCCAGCTGTTTGGGAACAAACCTTTCGAAGACTAGCCGGCTGAGGGCTTCATTTGTCCGTGTCGGCGTGCTCAGGGTCTTCTGGAGAATCTCCACTTTCTTCTTCAGACTCTGTGGAAACATGTGCATGCAGGCATCACAACCGTGGATTTGTTTAATATCCACACTAAAAGCAAAGTGGGCGTATTTGCCTTACAGAGATCTCTTTGTCAGCGTTGGCCAGATCATTCTGCACAGCCTTCATGTCGTCTTTGGTCCGATTTATCTCCGCCGTGGCTTTCTGCAACTACAATGACAAAAACCGTTACGTAGTCAAAGATTTATTCCCCTTACTGTTTTTTAATTAATGATATACTGACTTGAAGTTACCTTGTTGTTTGAGGCAAAAACTTCTCTCTTCAGCTTTTCACACATTTCGTTGGAAGACTTGAGGCTCCCTTTTAGATTATCATACTCTCTAAGAAGGACATGAAGATAGAAATGGATAGCGAATGATTGCATTAGTGAGGGCTGAGGCTCAAAGTGATCTGTCATTTAGTGAAGTGAGCAACAGGACTTGGGGCTCCTTACTTCTTGAGGGAGATGCAGTAGATGGAGAGCTGCTCCACGGCAGCCTGGCCGACACCCATATCTGTGATCATGGACTCCACCTCCGCTCTCTGACCCTGTAACAACACGTCCAGGCTGGGGCCAAACCAGTAATGTTACTAAACTGCAGTGTATGACTGTCTTTTAGGATGTAGGATGGCACAGTATTGCCATAAAAATAAAATAATCTATGTAGGGAAAAGGATGCTAATATTTAGCTTGAACATAAGAGAATTTTCTCTGCTGTGTAACTTGATTGTAGGCCAGGGATTCACAGCAACAGAATACCTTGTTTAGAGGGCCATCGAAAACATTTTCCCTCTGACAAAAAATTGTAGCCTATTCCAACAAACAGACTGAATGTGTATGTGTGCAGGCACCTTTCATAGGTTTTCATTTTGGTCCTGAGCCTCCGCGCCTCGTCCTTGGCAGCCTGAGCTTCATTCTGTTGCGTCTCCACGTATGTCATCTGTTTCTGCGGGATAAAACACAAAGCAGCGACCATTAGACAGGAAACGTTTAGATATGAGTCAACCTTACACTATGGGTTTACACGGCAGAGAACAGACGTCTTACTCTGAGAGCACAACAGAGAATCTCCTTTTCCTTCATCTCCTTCCGCACACTGTCCAGGTCTCTCCTCTGCCTGTCCACTGTGTCCTTCAAACTGTCCGCCACCTTCTGTTTGTCCCGCCATTCTCTTTCTGCAAATTGAACAGACAGATAATGAACATCCAAATGCTTCCTACTTTTAATAATCTAGCAAAACCACCACAAAAAAACATATCTTTACTCAAGTCGGTGCCCGCAATACCCTTACCTTTAGTGCTTAAAAGGACTTTCATTCGATCAAGATCATTCTGAGGAAAGAAAAAAAAAAACATTGATGACTGGAAATAAAATGTTCTAAATCATATTCAGATTATATAGAGAAGAATAGCTTTCTATGGCATCTATTCGTGTTCACTGCATGAATAGTCAAGAGGATACAATTCTCTAAGCATGAAGAGAAGCAAATAAAAAGTCAGAGTCACTTCTTATCCAGCAATATTTTTGTACAGTCTTGAGTCTCCAAGTTAATGGTTCTGTATGTTTTCTTACCTGCAAACTCTCTGGGTCCACTGATGACGTTTCCTCTCCACCAATGTCAAAGAACAGCTTGTTGATAATGTGTCTGGTGCTGACCTACACATAGGAGACAAAAGCACTTAGTTTGCCCTTAGAGTGTCTTTGTGTTGGGTTTAATGGTTCAATTTGAATGAATTGCAGTTTGGTAGCGCTGGCGATGTACTGCACCTGTTTTCTACATTGTGGACAGGTTTTAGTGGGAGCTGCCTGAAACCACTGAAGAAGACTGGGAGGAGAGGGGAAAAGTAACAATTAGCCATCATGTCAAACGTGATATATGAGTTGCATTTTGACGGAGACATGACCTTCTACGGCAAGTTACCATTCGTAGTGGAAGGTATGTCCGCAGTGGATGGCAGCAACATCTGCTGAGTGATCAAAAAAATCGGAGCAAATTGTGCAATATGCTCGGATAGGCATCTCGAAGTGAAATGGATCACCCTGGGAAGAAAACAGAAATGCATAATAAAGGAACTGACTACAAACTGTGTTATCTGACGTTTATTTAATTAGTCTAGACAGCAAATTTTGGCTAGGCTATACTGGCCTTGGGCTTGTAACGTTGATAGCTTTGGCTAACGTTAGCTGCCTTGTAGTTGCCATTGAATACTTACCAAACGTAAACGTTACTGCGCGCTCTTTAGTTATAATATCGTGCAGTTCTACTCTGACCTTCTATACAAATTCCGCCCACTTAAGATGACTTTATCACAGAGAAACACGCTATTTCAAAGAGAATAGTCATTCTGTTGGTGTGCTGCTACTCTGTTGCTAGATGTGGTAACGTAGTCTTTTCCCCGCTGTACGTTCGAACGTAAGCCCCGCCCCTTATGGTGCATTCAGGGACTCGCCGTAAACTCGTTTACTGAGGCTATAATAACACAGCACAACAGCTCCTGCGATTGTAGTGCTTGTTTAGGTGGAAAATGTTGTGGCCTATGAGATCCAAGAAAGAAAATAAAACTTTACGATTCAACTATTTTTTTCGTGATGGCCCTGGTTTGTGAACAAGTTTTACCAAGTAACAAGTAATCGGTCAATATCATATTAGTGTTAATGCTTCATGCAACCATAAAACAAGCATTATAATGCCTCTAGCAGCATGTAGCAGCATCGGGTGCGCCGTAGGAAGGTCGCACTGACAATGGCTCCGCAATCAACTCGTTTTATTTGTGACTCTTTTTAACATTTAGTATTTGATATTTTTTTCTTTTCTTTTTTTCTTATGCCTACTACGTAGTTGTTGCTTGCCTTGTCCTAACAATTTTATTGTTCAGAATGACCTTGTGTGATACTGTGCATTTGATAAATAAAACACTTTGACTTTGACTCTTGTAACAAATTACAAGTAATTAAGGCTACATCTTCAACAAATGTATACAAATAAATTGGTACCGGCAAGAAATGTATTTTCTTAAAACCCATATATCTTTCAAAATACAGAAAATAACTCTTGTAGTGTTGAGTGAAATCTGAACATGCATTGTACCAGGATCTTAATAATTAACCTGCCAACGTAAAATGGAACCTCTTAATTCCAAATGTACCGAATTTAGCAATTTACGAGTGACTGAAATGCACCATCAAGTTTATAGGTTATCAAGGAAGTAAATGTAAATAGCAGCACCAACTTAGGAAATAGCTTTCTACATACAGTTACCAGACTCACAGATATTTCACAATATTTTATGAAGCTTTTATTTGAATCACATCTCGCTTTTTATCATTCCGGGAACGGCTCCCTGAACGAGAACTTCATATCCCACAATTCATACTTCCGCAACTTGTAGCAGGGCAGGGGTGACTGGCAAGACAAAACTATTCCTCTCTCTGCCAGTTAGCTAGCTAACTGAAACAAGGGAGTTGTTGACTACAACGCCCAAATGCACACAGTTCCGGAAATGAAAGGTAATAATTTAACGAGCAATGGACGCGTTTTGGCTAGATAAAGGGGTCGAAACTGAGCCTAGCTAGGTCGGTTATCTGCTAAAGTTAGCAATCAGAAGAGCAATACAAGTGCTGTATCAGCACATCTGACCCCTCGCTGAGATTGATGAGTGTCAGACACCAAGAAATGTGCTTAACGTAAAAGAGAAATGTTAAGGATAAAAGTTATCCTCTGTCATAATATGCTCTGATTTTGTTGTCAGGTGATATTTGATGCAATAGGAGTGAAACCCACAGCTTAGCTCACAAGTTTAAAGTTAGCATTCATTGCAAAGATAAAGTCAGACCTCAAAACTTGAACGACAGCTGTGTCATAATAAAAGTGTCAGCAGTTGCAGTGTACAACATAACCATCTTATTCTTCAATCATTATCTTGATTCGGAAACTGTTGACCTTTGGTCCCCCTGGTTGTTGTGTGTTCAGGTGTGTGTCCCTGCCTTGAGTAGCAGTGATGGATGGAGAAGAAGTCCCCAGGCCGACTGTGGCATGGGAGAATGGCACCCTGGCACCTGTGGACCGCCTTCGCACTGAGAGGGCCGACAGCCCCACACCAGGTCTGGTGGAGGGAACTGAACCAGGTGAGGCCCACCTTCAGTCTTTAGGCTTTTAGCACATTGTCACTAACCCAGTATAAATCTGGTCTACTTGTCCAAACACCAACCCAGGCCTAACAACATTGTCAGGCCTGCAGCTTATCTGAAGCTTCTGAAGACGCATATAAATCTTGATTATCTGAACCTCCATGCAACTGACGTCTGTTCGGAAGAATCAAATGTTGGGAACAGTGAAAAGTATTGAAATTGTATTGAGTATGAACACTCATTCTTAAGTACTCTATACCTTTTAGTTACATGTAGCAACAACTAAATCCTAACAACTAGGCACTATCAGTGGAATCTGCACCACCACTCATGCCTGTTTCTTAGGTCAGGTTGGAAGGCTGAGGTCTGGATAAGTGAACATGTGTTGACTTCAGTGTTATAACTGTACTCTGCAAAGTGCTATCACCATACTGAATTAAAAAAATGTTTTCCCTCAGTGGGCCTCAGCCTGTGGTGCCACTAACTCTGACACTGCAAATTTTTTGTTCAATAACTGCTACTTGCATTGCCCAAATTTCTGTAAAATAGAAAGAGGAAATACTTGCAATAGGCTATGCTTGTAATAATATTGGTTTTCACTGGATTCATAAACATAACATTGACATAAACGTACATAAGACATAAGAATGATAGTTATTCGTAAGCTCTCATGAGTGAAAAGCATACATTCCTGCCTTGTTACACTTCCTTCTAACCACGTCTTGCCAGGAAACACTTCGGCACTAAAAAACAGAATAGAATTAGTTTCATCATGTGATAAGTTCCCCATGTAGGCTACCCACTTTGACATAGTTTTAACCATGCAACCTTATGAATAGGACTCGTACTGAATGCTGTGTGTGTGTGTGTGTGTGCGTGCACATGCACATGCACATGCTGGTTGTGTAAAGGTGTGTAGGAATGTCTGAGCACATGATCACAATCTGTCTTTTCTCATCTGCGTGGCTTGCTTTCTGTATTTCTGGTAGGTGGTGCTATTCCAGCTGTTTTCTTCAGTTTGTGGTAGATTCTGAACGTTGGTTAGTCTGTGTCAGTGTCATTTGTTAAATCTGAGCGCCTGCCATAGAGGTTAAGGATGAGTTACATAAAGGATTTATCATGGTTTAGGTGATATTAGAGCAAGTTTTATATGAAAGGGTAATAGCCCAATGGAAGTTTTGTGAGTCTGTAACAGTGGACTAGATACTAAGTTTGGCTTTGCCTCCCTGGTTTAGCTTAACTTTTTAATGTTTAAGGGAGAAACTGCATTAAACTGGGACTGTGCTTTAAGTAATCAAAATGCTTAGTTTAGACGTTCTACTGTATCAAATGATGATGTCATCTGAACACCAAGTGTTCTTGCAGATTTGTTGAGCTAGTTGGGCCTTAGAACATTGTACATGCTAATTTTGTCAAAATTAGGGCACAATGAGAAAGTCAACTGGAAAGCAGGATTTCACCCTGATTTTTCTAAAATTCTATTTCAATTAATTTATTTAGAATCTTAATTTGTCCTAATGTTCCTAAAGGTTAGAAGAGCAGGGTGATAAATTCATGTCACTGGTCTTGAAGTTGGCCGGCATGATTACTTTGACGCTCAGCAGTTAGTACCAGAACTCGTTAAGCAAAAGAAGTGCATACCTTCGCTCAACAACAATCTGAGAATTCCCTCAGGAAATTCTGCCATGTTCTCTTAGCAGCTTTAATGATACAGACATCTCATGACCTAAGTCTGGCACAAGACCGGTGAGTGTGTCATGGTGAAAGCATGTCTGCAGCAGCACAAGAGCTCAGGTCTGTCCTCTCCAGCTTGAACAAATCCACAATCATGGTCCCAATTCTTGAGTGAGAATTGATTTGATTTTGCCGGGATGCTTTTCTAAATCTGGAAATAGACACTACATTTTAGCAATGTAATGCAATTGTTGACTTAGTCAGACATAGCCTATTATTTTCTTGTTTTCTCTAAATTAAAAAAAACACAGGGTTATTATTTCTACACTGAGGCTTACACCAAGTTGTCAATCCCATTGTTTAGATTTATGAGCACTTTACACCAAAACAAAGAATAGGCCTAAATATTTATTCCTTACACATCCATGAAAGCTGTATTATATTGGGAATGATTTGATGATGATCTGTTCCCTCTTCTACGCAGGTGCTGGCCAGAAGAGTGCCATGTTCGTCCATGCGCAGTCCTTTGAGGATCTGACTGCTGAGACGGGGGAAGAGGCTGGAAGGGAGGCTGGAAAAGACTCTGAACTGGGGAAATCGGGAGAGTCTGCAGAGGAGCTCCAGGCGCTGGTGGAGGAGGACACCGTGGAGGAGGAGCAGAACAAGGAGGAAAGCTGGGCAGAGGGCAGGACTAAGGAGGAGGACGTGTCCAGCGAGGCGTGGCGCAGCCACAGAAAACACGTGTTTGTGCTGAGCGAGGCGGGCAAGCCGATCTATTCCCGCTACGGTACGGAGGAGGCTCTGTCCAGCACCATGGGGGTGATGATGGCCCTCGTCTCCTTCGTTGAGGCTGAGAAGAACATCATCCGGTCCATCCATGCAGGTGAGGAAATACTGTGGGTTCATGATGCGTATCAGAGGTACCACTGTGACCACCCAAATGCTCTAAAAAAGGTCTAAGTGCATTTTATGAAACATGTCACAAAAAAATGTTTTGAATCAATGTTAACTCTGTCGACATGTTTCGTGTCAGATGGATACAAAGTGGTGTTCCTCAGCAAGAGCCCGCTGGTCCTGGTGGGCGTGTCCCGCACCTGTCAGTCAGACAAGGAGCTGATGCGGGAGCTGCAGTACATCTACTACCAGATCGTCAGCCTGCTCACCCTCACCCAGCTCAACCACATCTTCCAGCGCAAGCAGAACTACGACCTGCGGCGCCTGCTGGCCGGCTCCGAGCACCTCACCGACAACCTGCTGCGCCGGCTGGACCGCGACCCCGCCCTGCTCCTCAGCGCCGTCACCTGCCTCCCCCTGGCCAGCTCCACCAGGGACGTGGTCTCCTCCAGCCTGCAGGCCGCCAAAGCCAAAAGCCTGGTCTTCTCCATTCTGCTGGCAGGGGACCGCCTGGTTACCCTGGTGAGGAAAAAGGACCAGTACCTGCACCACATAGACTTGCACCTGGTCTTCAACCTCGTCGGCTCCTCCTCGTCCTTTAGGGAGGGCGAAGGCTGGACCCCCATCTGTCTGCCAAAGTTCAACACTGCAGGATTTTTCCACGCGCACATCTCCTACCTGGAACCGGCGTCTGACCTCTGTCTCATCCTGGTCTCCACCGACCGCGAGGACTTTTTTAACTTGTCTGACTGCAAGCATCGTTTCCTGGAGAGGCTCAGCAAGCGTAGCGCCTACCCGGCCCTGAAGGAGGCGCTTAAATGTCCCAGCTATTCTGTGGCCCAGGTCGGCATCCCAGAGCTCCGCCACTTCCTGTACAAATCAAAGAGCTCGGGGCTGTACACCAGGTGGGCACCATATATTCTGAAACACTGTGGGAGTGCTTCTAGTTTTCTAAAAAGATCATCTTTGCACAACCGTGTGTATGTGCCAGGTGCGTCAATCAAAAGGTTAATCAGCAATCAGAAAAGATTACTAGCAGCGTCCATAAATGTATACACTGCATCAAACATCAAGAATCAAATAGGTATAGAAATAAACACCAAAAAACTATAAGCTATACAAAAATGGAATGAATCACAACTAGAAATGTTACACCAGCAATAATAGTCTCTGTAATGACAATAGTACGTAGAAATAATCTCACAATGGAAAAGAGACAAATGCAAGCCATGTAGTAGGCTAGGCTACTCCTTAGTCAAAATAGACCATGTGAGGACATTGGTAGATGTTCACATGATTCAGAAATTAGAGTGCCAAAATATTACAATAAGAATAAGTAAAACCACCCTAATAAAAAACAACCAAGGGGTACCATAAATAGGCTGGTATAAATAGACAACAATATATCAGGACTCATTAAAGATAGTATTATTAATATTAAAAACACAGATAGAGCAAAATAAGATTTAGAGCATGACATTGAGTAATAGTTTGTCATTCAGGCCCTTTAGAGTCTGTAAAGTGATTATCCAAAAAGCCTCTCTCCTTTTTATTAACAAATCATGTGCTACTAGTTTATGTCAAAGCACTCAAAAGGATGGCAAAAGTTGTACACAGTGTGAAAATACATATTTTATTTGCGAAGAGGTTACATTTGAGCATTCAAAATAGTTTTAATGAACATGAATGAACTTGAAATACTACTTGTTTTCTCACATTCAAACAATAATTGTAGTTCTTCCTCCATTTCTCTCCTGTTAGCCCCGAGTTGCCTGGGGTGTACCAGTCTGAGGAGGAGCAGGAAAGGCTTATGGGGTTGTACCAAGACCTTCACAGCCGCTTGCACCACCCAACCAGACCGCTCCGCTCCATCTACCGCTGTGGTGAAACTGAAAATCTGCTGGCATGGGTAAGCCTGGGGACCATGGAGGTTCTTGCTGTGTTGAAAATAGTAATCTGCTTGCTGCTCATTTTGACCGTCAGTGTTGTTCATCCCTTGTCCCGCCCCTTGTCTTGTCCCGTTTTACCCTCTTTCTTTCCCCAGGTGACGAGTGGCTTCGAGCTCTACCTCTGCTTCAGTCCCCTGGGGACCAAGGCCCTGGCCATTTCTGCTGTTAACAAGCTGCTGAAGTGGATTAGGAAGGAGGAGGACCGCCTCTTCATCCTCAGTCCCCTCACATACTGAGCCCTCCCTGCCCAGCTGACCTCCTGGAACAGCCGGTCTCAAACCACGGAGGGCCGAGAGTCTGCAGGTTTTCACTCCGAACAAACACTACAGCAGCTGATTTCACTGGTTAGTTCCTCCTCTCTGGGTTGAAGATGTGCTAATCAGTGAAATGAGCTGCTGTGGTGTTTGGTTGGAACGAAAACCTGCAGACTCTCGGCCCTTCATGGCACATGGTTGACACCCCTGTCCTAGAATATAAAGCTGGACACTGACTGGCCGCGTATTAACAACAGCTATGGATAATGTGGTACTCAGTGCGGTGTCCACATCTCAATAACAGCGCTATGCATCGCTGCTTCTGGATCCTACTGATCTAACGTACAGACTCAGACTAGATGCTGCAATGAGGATAAATTAAAGCTATATTTTAGCCGGCTAAGATTTTTATACTTTTTAATTTGGTTTAGCGGCACAGGTCCAGATGGAAGCAGCATCAGCCACTCCACCTATAAAGTAATAACAATAAAAATGGTGGTGGTTGTCGTGCTGGTGAAGTTGTTTCATACATTCTTTTACTGTAATAGAGCTATTATGCCTTCCAAAAATATCAAATATGATGGCTTTGTTGTTTTAGTGCTACTAGCTTGGTTCTTAAAAATCAAGAAGAAATTTTGAATACAAAAAACTGGAATTCTGTAATGCAATATATACGGTCTCTTGCTATAGGACATATTATCGAGATATGGGTTAACTACATTCCAGTCATCTTTTGCATTACTATGGTGGCCAATAATACCCTGATTAAATGAATTTTTGTGTCATTTTGATCATAGGTCATCTTGGTTCCATTTTACCTCTATGCACATTCATTACCTACAATACACTTGGGAGAGGAATGTGTTCATTTTGCTATAATATAATCACTGTTGTCAATTTTTGTGCTAAGACTTGTCATTGTTATGCAATGTAAAGGAATCTTAATGTAAGACTACTAACTTTTCAACATACCATATCAATTTTTGCAAGGATTGTCACTGGCAATCATGTTGTTTCTCTTCCTTTAGATAGTCATATTGTGTTTTATCTGTTCTGTATTGATAACACAGGGAAACTGGGGGGTGAATCATTTCTGTTTGTTACTAATCATAAAGGTTCATTGTATTTCATAGGATCCAGGTTTGCATAACTTGAGGATTTCAACATTTTCACATCTGCCTGCACTGTTCATGCCTTAACTAACGGCCATTGTGCTAAGCCAATAGAAAGTAACACAGCTGGAGGTTGTTGCAGTGTTGGTCTATTGATGCTGTGTCACAATCCCAGTTATGATAATGCTGTATTAATATGTATAAATAAATGACTAGTATTAAAACAGGCTTCTGGACAGATTCTGTGTCATGTTTTTGAATCTTGATGACTGTTTGTCAGTGGTGTTACGTATAGTAATACCACTTGTTCTTGGCAACTCTAATGTAGGCCCATTGTTCTTGGCTTCTTCCCTAACCCCCCCCCCACTATAGGCACTATAAATGTGGGTTTATAGTGTCTTATGTTTTTTATGGTATGTTTTATCTCTGATGGTAGGCTATCTGATTGTAGGCTATCCTAAAATTTATTATAGGATTAACCTACTATGGTTCTTTTTCTTAAGGGAAATGACAAGGTCACACCAGTAGGCCTGAAACGTTGGTAGCCTATAAGTATATAGAAAAGCAATGATCAGACTTAGTCTAGATCATACAAATTGTGAACGTAACCGTGATTCACGCTCACTTAGTCAATAGGATATGGCGGTAAATAAAAAGGTGGGTAATATATTTTTTGGTCAGCATGAGGAAAACAGCCACCAATATAAACATAAACCAATTATATTTTCAGAAAGCTTTCATTTTTATGCCCCACCCCCCAAGTCCCTATATCCCCCACTCACATCAGTTTGATAAGCACTTACTATGATGATGTTTGCTTTCGATTTATGACATGAAGGTGTATGTCAGCCTAAAGGCGGGTAAACACTATTCTACCAATAAAAATGTGGCTAAATTACTGCTGGTATCTGATAGGGTGAGGGGAGGAGCAAGCAGCAGCACAACAGAGACAGAAGACCGAGTCATACTGAGAGTAGAAGTTAGATCCGAAACTAACACAGTTTACATTGTTAGCGCTTTATGGGACAATGAGGCTCTGAGTATCAACAGAATTTTATACTGATTAGATTAGATTACAGTAACTCTAAATCTACCTGAGGGTAGTTCATCATCCCTGCGCTATTCTACAGACAGCCAAGGAGCAACACTGGCAGTGGATAGATTGCTTCAATGAAAAGGAAAGTCTCCTTGACCTGTACAGGTAAGCAGCTAATAGCCAGCTACTGTATGTGTTGTAGACATTTGTGTGGGAAGTAACAGTCACGACAAGAACTATAGTAGTCTAATCCAGTAAAACATTTTTGTAGGATACTGTAGATATCACAGCAAAACAAAAATAGCCTATCATACAGTTACTATAGGTCAAACATAATTCCACAGAAAATCCCATAACAATACCATTGGAGATTAAAAAATACCTAACTGTAAACTCACTACTGAGTAAGGAATGTAGCCTATTAGTGGTTTTTCCTTAGGGAAATGTGTCATTTGTCATAGGCTGTGGTATGTCTGCATGTGGTGTGTGTGTGTGTGTGTGTGTTGGACATTGAAAATATAAGGGGATTGCCAACGTCATTGAACTGCGCCCTGAGTAATGTGAGAGTGATATGTGAAAGAATAAAGTTTAAATTTATAACTGGGAAAAATATGCTCAATATGTGTAACAGACAGCTCTGCCCTACTACTGCAGAAATTGGACTTCCTAACGTTTACTGAG
Source organism: Centroberyx gerrardi (assembly GCF_048128805.1). Lineage (NCBI taxonomy): Eukaryota > Metazoa > Chordata > Actinopteri > Beryciformes > Berycidae > Centroberyx > Centroberyx gerrardi. Next base: position 33,940 of record NW_027605247.1, read on the forward strand.
GTGTTGCCTTGTCTAACCTTTCAGGTTTTGGGCGGCTGTTGGAATCAAACCGCTTCTCACTTTTGGATTGTCAATATGCACTGACACCATTCCCTTCAACTGTTAGAATGAGAAACGAGCAAAAGCATAGAAGTACAGCCATAGACTAGACTGGAGGCAGGATCAATTGTCAGAATTGATTTGGGTGTTATACGATGTATACAATGTTATCATGACTACTACTACAATTCATTTCAGATTATTGTTGAATATGGTCCAACAAATCAGACCTACACGAATAAGAGACAGACAAATAATAAAATAAAATAGTAAAAAGACTAAATAATAATAATAAATAAGTCAACATCAACATAAGTCAAAGTCAACTTGGGGAAAGGGAAACCTGAAATTCATATAGTTGCTACACACAAAAATCACAAAATGCAATTGTAATATCTACAAATTGGTTAGAACAATGCTTAGTGTCACCATCATCCCATAATGCATTTCTGTCTTGATAGAAACAGTATTTTCTTGGCGTAGCTGGTTATCTACTGGTTTGAAGAGGATGATAATGATGCCAGCCATATAATAAAGCCTGATGATGGCATTTTCTACCATCATCATCATCATCATAAAGTGTCACTCAAAATCATCATGTCAGGTTTGAGTGGATGCCTTTTATTCACCTGTGAAGGCCAGAGAAATACTCAAATGTAGCTTTTACTAAAGTCTGTAAATAGCACAATGGCCCTATAGCATAATGAATGGAAACTCAATTTCAACCGTTTGCTTTATTAACCATGAACATGAAGAAAGTCAATCAGTGCCATTAATATGTATACCCATGTCTTAGTTGCTTTGAAACTCTAACCATGAATAGGTTTCACATGGAGCTGCAAACGTTAAAATGTAACACGTCATCAGTGGGATTCTATGAATTATTGATGTATAGACACAAGACTCTTGGCTTCAAACTTTCCCATATGACTGCTAACAGTAAGGATTTCTGCCATTGTCACATAAACATATCCATCAGTACGAAGTCCCTCCGCTGCCCACCTACCAATAGAAATCAGAGTTGATGAAATTCAACGACACGAACAGACAGGTCGTTCCTTCTTCACCTGTGACTTTAAAAGGCGCACGTTGTATGACCATCAGTCCGTGCGCATCTTTCCCCCAGAAAGGCACGTAGTGGTTGTGACAGGAATGCAAAGTAGAGAGGCCAGGGCCGTACTGTGATGTGTCTGGTTAATGATCCACCCAACAACTTCTGTTCAGTGTGAGGACAAGGCTCAGGGTTTAAGACACGGTTCTATTTGGTTGACTCCTGTTATGAGACTGATCAGGATGGGTTTGTGAAGAAAACTGGATAGAAGCCCAGCAGATAAACTGTGTAACAAATAGTGAACAAAGACCATAAACCGGGTCCATTACTATGACATTGATTGCATAAAAGAGCCTGACTCAGTTGTGAGTGGAAAGAAGTGACAGATTAGGAATAGCAGATTAGCTAGAAATGCATAAACATAGCCAGACAGCAATGAATGACCTCTGCAGGAAGTCACAATGAATACAGTTTCATACACAATATACTACGCTGACTAATACCAGCACAGTTTCTCTATGATTATGTAAACATTTCCCCTCACTGTTTGCGGTGAGTCAGAGAAAGCTTTTATCTGAAGCACTTTATGACCACATGTATTTATTATCATAATCCCTACTGTCTCAACCAAAATGTTTGGCACCCTGACTCTATTAGGCTTTTAGCATTGAACATAAGTGGACTGATATTGATTTCAACTCTGTTTAGTTACATGGCACACTCGCCCTCAAATAGCATGTCAGAAAAACAATATTTCATCGTCTTGCAGGTAATGTAACATTACTTGAAGAATAATGGTAGATCAATTTTGTAGAATATTTGTAGTGTAAATAATTGCTCAGTGATTTAATGACTTATCTACTCTGTAATTTCCTCTATTCAGGTATCAGCGGCTGGTCTTGAGGATGCTCTTGTCCCAGCATCAGACCTGGAGGTAACCTAACGTTGTCTGTGCTGTCACCCCCCTGCGCCCCAGAGTGGAGATGGTCCACTGGACCACACGGTGGGGGACATGTGTCTGGCTCCAGACTCTGCTGGCCTTTGCCTCGGCCAACTGTCCCTCGATGGCAACCAGCCCAGTCAACTTCTCAGTGGTTTACACCATGCCCTTCTTCCAGGCCCGCGGCCCCATCCAGAACATCGTCAACAACTCGCTGTACCAGGAGGTGTACGTGGCTTCTCAGAACGTGATCGAAGCCGTCAACAGAAGCCTGGAGAAGGTGTGGGAGCTTCGCACCGGGCCGGTGGGGAGCCCGGAGTGTAAGATATGCGATCTGTGTGACATTGACAAGGATCCCAACTTCTTAGAGAACACGGACAACAAAGTCTTACTGTTGGATACTCTCTTTATGTATTTATACTCTTGTGGAAGTTCTCAATATGGCGTGTGCCATTTCCACCAACTTAACACAAATGGAGAACCGCCTTCTCTTTCTAAATGTTTGTTCAGAAAGGAATCAAACTCAGCTGCCTACTGCCCCGACTGTCTGGCCAGCCCTCTTGGTACCAAAGTCACCATGGTGGAGGAGGGCCAGACTGTCTACTTCTTTGTTGCTGCCACTGTCAATGACAGTGTGACCCAACGTTATGGGAGGAAGTCCATATCGGTTCGCCGGCCGCTGGCGACAGAGGATGGTTTCTACAGCGATGTGCGCGGCCTGACGGTTCTCCCTGGCCTGCGGAGGACGTACAATATCGAGTATGTCTACAGCTTTTTCACCCAGGAGTTTGTCTACTTCCTGTCTGTCCAGAGAGAGAGTCCTGATCAGGAATCGTCTCCATTTCAGACTCGCCTGGGCCGGCTCCCGCGAAATGAATGGGAGATGAAGAGGTACCGCGAGGTGATCCTGGAGTGTCGGTTTGAGCCGAAACGTCGAAGGAGGAACGTGGCCAGCGAACCCTATAAGGATGTAGTGTACAACGTGGTCCAGGCAGCCCACTTTGGGAAGGCAGGCAGGGAGCTGGCAGAAGAGTTGGGGGCGGAGGAGAAAGACGACATCCTCTATGGGGTTTTCGCTGTGACCGATGATAACGGGGTGACGGAGCATGACTCGGCCCTGTGCGCCTTCCCCATGGACAACGTGAACAAGGCGATCGTGGACGGGGTGGACGACTGCTGCGAGTCTGGACCGGAGCAGCTCTCCAGAGGGCTCTGCCACTTCCAGCCCTGTGAGAGCTGCCCCCATGAGGTGAGCCACTCACACTGATTAAAGTGGTTAATAGGTCAACACCTTTTTTTTTTTTGTATCTCCTGTCCATAGACTGTCTTGTCCCTTTTTAAATGAGACGGTACCAGTGTGACTAATTCATGACCTAAGCCTTTGACTGATGATTCATGGAGAGCTGTTAGAGGGAGGCTATATTGTCTGCTGGATAAGGTGATCCACAACTTATGAAACATCGTTGTTAATGTGTTGGCAGCAATACAGACTACTGACCCTCCGATTAACTCACTTAAAATAGGACATATCTTATCTGTTCATAGCTATTTCTCTGAATCACATCCATTTCCCATCCATTCATCAGGATGACTGTTTGCTCAGAGTGCAGGTATTGTGATAAGGCCTGTTCAATAACATGTGGGTGTGTCGCCGTTACTAACTCTTACTATCAACATGTGCATAAACATGGCAAAGTGAAACAGTGTAGTGTCCTGGATGAAATCAAGCAATGGTGGTCTAAACCTCAATTTGCTCAGTTTGATTTGCACAGGAACACTTTATTTGGACAGTCCGGTGTTGATATCCAACTATCAGGTGACAAAATGTGTGAGTTAGGGTTAGTTGTCTACTGGATGCATCTCCACAGACTGTGTAACTCTAACCCTGACTTTAGCCTAACCCTAACCCTGACCCTAATTCTAACATTAACCCCAACCCTACGATTAACCCTAGCCCAGACATTGAGTACCTATTATCTGCTTTTCACACAAGTATGAGTATCACTTGAAACTCAGTTGACTTTTTAGTGACACATTGTAGTCACTTGATAGGAAGTTGAGTATCAACACTGGACTATCCAAATAAGGTGTGACCAAAAGATAAGGCAAAAAAAAATAAATAAGACTTACAAGTCACTGTTTTTAACCTTCTAATATGAATATATAACAGAGTAAAGTAAATGAATACTAATAAGAGTTCCTTGGATTGGTCTTTTTAACGTGGCATGAAATGCCCAAGGTCTAATCTGCTACTGATCCTGGCTGGATGACACCTAGGGGTGACGGATCATCTTGCTACACTGCAACAACATTGATTATGCATCGAAGTTGTGCACTACTGTGCAGATTTACACTTGGTTATTGTCTTTTGAGCCCTACATAATGTTCAGCTCCTCGTCTTTTTGGCCTGGGGTGATCATTTACTTTATGTACATCCTCTTCATCCTGTATAATATCGTCCAACAGAAAATGAACTGTAGTGCTTATCAAGATTCACACACTTTTTGTGGTTAAGAAGACTGTCTTTGAAATACTGTTAAGGTCATTTGCATCCCAGCAGGCTAAGGAATGAAACTGGAACCAATTGCATGAAAACTCAGTGTGCACTCAATGCTAAATCCAGGAGAACACCCACTGGATACAAAGTTCTTTTTGGATGGAAAAACAATATGGAAAAAGTCGGCTTAGACACTTGTCATTATGCAGAAGTAAATGGCTGAATGAATATTGGAAGGAGGCCAACTGGGAGTAAGGCCAGTTAGCTTTATGACTTGTTTTCTGCATCATTGAGTGAATCTCTCAGGTCAGACAGGAGGAGGGTATTTTTTGACTTTGCTGATTTGATCTTGTCAATCAAATGAAGTATGTGTAATTTCTGTGGGAACATATTTAATACTATCTTATCAAGTTACATAACTGGCTTGATGTGATTTTCAACATCCTTTTAAGGTCATATTCTTTAGTTGGCTATATATTTTTTGGAATAAGTGAGCATTGGTTATTAATTCTCTTGGCAAAAAAGTATATTTCTTTAGATGCCATGCATATTTCCCATAATCATTTTTTTCCTGCATGTCCTTGACTGCTGACTGCTGGGTGAGGGTTGAGGGTTGAGGATAGGGTGGGGGTCGGGTCCCGAATTTACTTAAAGTAGATGACTGCCAGTTTGAGAATTTGTAAATCACTAGGAAAGTATGAGACCCAAGAACTCCCGGTATTGAGAAATTGTTATTGGAACTGCAGAACTAAAACATACATTTTGGATGTTGTGCCTTTGAGCTTGTGGTTGGAAAACAGATGTTGTGTCCTTGTCAGAAACAATACTGTGAAGTGATGTTAGTTGTTCTAAATGGATCTTTTGGTAACAAGTATTCTACCGATGTCATAAATATTTAGGCATGCTCGAGACAGTAGCATCTCAATGTTCTTGGACTGACTCATGGTTGAAACACAGCAGTTTGTGTTCAGCCATTGTGCTGCTGAAAGATTGGAATGGGTTTAAATGAATAGTTTAGTGAAACACAAGCTGTTTAGGATGTTCTGTCCTTTATTTGCCTTAGCAGATACAGTTTCCACCTGGAGTAGTGAAGTATGGGATTCTCCTGAGTCCTGAGGCCTCTTACTGTTGTGTTGCCCTTGGCTGCTAGTCTGAATACTGAGCGACCTGCCAACTGGATTGTCCAAGAATCTGAAATCCTGGTTCTTCCTTCTCCCAGCAGCTCAAAACACAAATGCTGCCAATAACATCATCTGTGCCTCACATATAATATGTTTGTGCGCTTTCTGAGTAAGCCAGCAGCGTATTAAGGCATTACAGTCATCGAATTGAATGACGCAAAGAGCACTTTTATTTGTATGGTTCATGCGACACCGTCTGTCCCGACGCCCTCTGTTGCTGCTTTTTCTCCCTAGATGTTTCGAAACCATGGAAACCCGTGATCGAGTCAACTTTTGGCCATCAGTGTCAGTTGGCACGTGAAGCAAGAACACTTGGATCTAACCTCTTTCTACTATTGAGGCAAAAGGGTTGAATGGGCTCTCAGTGAAATCTGTTCTATTTTACTCCAAATTTTTAGTTGGGCACAAGATTAATGAAAATATCATCTCACTTATTATTATTACTGTTATACTATTTTTCAGTGGTGTTTCAGAGGTGTTACCATTGGGAGACTTGTTATTTCTTGGTGCTTAAATAGTATCTTGACCTTTTGAACTTTAGTCCGCTTCATCTTCTGTTGTCACCTTATAGAAGATGAATTATAGTCTCTGTCCTTCAGCTTCCCAAGTCATTTTTTTTCTTCAGCTTTTTAGGTCAGGAAACTGAATTAGTGCGTAGGCTTTATGCTCCTCTGGGGAGCAGAGGTGAGTGACATCAGTCAATAGCAATGCTCTTTGTATGCTTTCCCCAAGCAGCAGGCTTACATCATGAGATTGGATGGTGGAGGAGGCATAACCTTCCAGTATTTTTTCACTGCTCTCTGCTTTCCCAGTTTCTTGTTTTCAAAACACCTCACATGAAGGAAACTTTTATATAGGCCTAGGTTTGTTTTTAATTTGTTTTTAAGAGAACACAAATCTTGAACGTGCCACATGTTTGTTTTTACTTTTGTCTTAAGAGACATCAGTGTAAGCCAGTGTCAACATGAAGACTCCCTTTAAATAAACAATGCTCCACCCCACTCTGTATCTATAGCTACAAGGCATTCATTCTGTCAGGAGTGCAGCACATAATCATTTATCAATGGCCTCTTCAATAATGAAAATGATCATATTATCAAAACTGATTCACCTTGTGCTTCTGGTGTGTCAAAAACTTTGTTTCTCTGGTTGCCGTGGTGACTGGTGCAGCTCCTTCTGCCAATGCCCAAACCAAATAAGCCTTGTAACCTCATAATACGCTGTTGCATTTTTCTCCTGTTGAGTTTTTTTTATCCTCTCAAATGCAACCATTCAACCTGTAAACCACTAAAATGGCAGCAGCCAACCCAAGCAAACAGCTGGATAGTCGTCCTACATCGGCACATTTCCATGAAGAGATTAGATTGGACTACTAGGTTAGATCTGTGCATCAAAATCAAACAGTCGATTTAATTGATTAATTGATTAAAAAAATCAATTAATTAAATAATTGATTTAACTGTTTTTGACTGATTTTGTTGCACAGATCTGCACACTATGATCAATGGATGAGTGATTGCCCAAACATGGTAATCATATATAAAATGCTTTTCTACGAGAATCTGGAAGTCTTTAGGATTTGTGAATGCATACTCTGCAGCCAGGAGCTGTCAAGCAATAGTCTAAGTAACCACTTGATTAATAAAATTGGATGTTGGAGATTTGATTTTGCAACAGTGGCACCAACAGAATATGAGCTCCTACGCTTAAGCCAATACAGTTTAGTTGGCTTTAAAGCAACATAGTGGAAAAGACCGTACTGTGAATGCAAATAATCTGTTGACATGTTAATTTCTACTGGGCTGACTCTACTCTTGTAAAAAGCATCATAGAACGAAAATGTGATTTTAAAACACCGATATAGCCTTCATATAAGGATGTTTTCTGACATTAACCTGACTAAACCATGGGCACACAGTAACCACAGCAGCACAGGAGGTCATACTCCTCACGGTCTGTTTTTACTGTATCTGAAAAACTAACCATAAATTGTAGGAGAACCCTTGCTTTGAAAATAAAAATAAAAAAAGTCTAAAAAAATAAAAGTTGAAAGAATATTGAGTGTTTTTTCTAGACCAATCCTTACTTTTTCCTTTCCGTATCATCTGCTGCCTCTGGCCTTTGGTACTAGAGCATGGAGAACAACGCCACATGCCGGGACCAGCCCACGATGGTGTCAAAGCCCTACTACAGAGTGGACCTGTTCAACAGGCAGATGAGAGACGTCCTGCTCACCTCTCTGCTGGTCACCACCATAGAGAACAAGACCGTGGCCCACATCGGCACCTCTACCGGACGCCTGCTGCAGGTCCGGGACTTCTTTAAAAAAATACCTTTAATTAGATTCAAAAATGACTGTTGACTGTTGTATTAATGCAATCCAGTACTAATGATAATCTGTTGTGTGTGTGTTGGCAGCTTGTGTTGACAAGATCCAGCCCTATTATCTTTGCCAATTACTCTTTGGTAGAGAACCAGAGGGTGTCCTCCATTGCTGCTGTGTACTCATCAGAGTATCTTCTCTTCGTGGTTGGAGACAAGGTACAGGAGCAGTCCTATTTCTTTGAATGAGAGAGTAAAGCAATCTTTCAGATCGGATTTAGTGAAGTTTATATGATATCATGGGGTGGCTCAGTGGCTCAGTGGCTAGCACTGTCACTTCACAGCAAGAAGGTCCTGTGTTCGACTCCTGGCTGTGGAGTTTGCATGTTCTCTCTTGGCGTGGGTTTCCGATTTCCTTCCACATTCCAAACAAATTAAAGTCAGCTGGATTGGAGATTTTAAATTTCCCATTGGTGTGAATGTGAGTGTGATTGTCTACGTGTGTTAACCTGTCCAGGGTGTTTCCCTGCCTTCTGCCCAGTGACTCTGAAAAGGAATAAGTGGGTAAAGACAATGAATGAACATGATATTACTCATAGTAGTAGTTTGGAGGCAGGGCGAACATATCCATAGCCACAACATTGATATGAAATACCAGAAGGCACCTGGAGATCTTTGTCCTGGCAGTAAGCTGGAATATGTTACATGTTATCTCTTGGTTTCAGATGATTCAGGTGCCCCAGAGAGGGCCGGGCTGCCAACACTTCCTGACCTGTGCCATGTGTCTGACAGCCCCCAAGTTCATGGGCTGCGGCTGGTGCTCCGGAGAATGCTCCTGGGAGAGCGAGTGCCACAGTCGCTGGAGGAACGAGTCCTGCCCGCCCGGCATCACTGGGGTGAGAGTTCAGTAATCGTTGGGCCTGTTCTGAATCTAGAAGTATACATATATCCCTTCGTGTAACTATTGCTAACATTTCATTTTAAAGCGGTGCTATATATTCTGCTTTACTGACACAGTTCTTCCCACGGACGGCGCCCCCTGATGGCCAAACAGAGCTAACGGTGTGTGGATGGGAGTTCCAGTCCCCCTTAAGACCTGCTATCACCTCCAGAACCCACCAGGTCCGACTAGGGCTGACAGCCTGCGCCGTGCTGCCGCTCAAGAGCAACAACACACAGTGAGTATCAGTGCAGGGCTCAGTCTTTGTTTTAGGTATATACCATAGCAATTTAAAGGAAAAATCCACCTTCAGATACTTTTACACTGTTAGTTATCATCAATCTGTCATAACACAACATATCTTATGGCTGCATTGCATTCTAGTCTATTTTCTGCTACTGCTGGTGGAGAAATTGGTGTCTCTGCCTCTTCTATGATGGGTTTCTCTCTGTATGATGACGAGACTAGAAAGAAGCTTTACTCTTTGATTCTGAGAGACTGACACCAAAACCTGACGTTTACCACTGACTCCATTTACTGCAAACTACAACAAAATGGGTCCAACAGCTGTTTTTATAAAGTGTTTAAACGTGGATTTTTTCTTTAATGAACTCAGAGAAGACCTAATTCTAGTAGGGACAATCTCATTCAAAAGCAGTGAGTTGATTTAACTCGAAAGCTGTATTTCAGTAGCAAAGGTAACCTGTCGAGCAGAAGAAAGCGTTTGCCTCTTAATGCTGTTTGGAATTCCAGAGTGTTAACTCACCTTGAAATCCTACTGTGGCTGATGTTGCAGTGATGGTAATTTGCCACAGACATGCTGATTAGTGTTTTGCTGTGCCGCTCCTCAGCCTGGTGTGTAAGATCCGCTCCGGGGCCATTGGGCTGTCCAAACCGGTCAACGTTACAGTGGAAGTGCATGAGGGCAAGGTGGAGGGACGCTACTCTATTGATGGGAAGGCAGAGATGCCAGGGTTCACGTTTGTGGTAATCTTGGCTCTTCTCATCAACTTAGTTCCTCATTACAACATTACACACTGCAAATAATATACACCTTCACATATACATCTTCTTCTGCCATTTAATCCTGTACTGAGTTTTAAAAATCTGCCAATGGGGTGAGATAATTTCACTTCTGTTTTAAGAATTGTCTTGCATTGCATTGACAATACATTGTTTTACCTACATGGCTTGATAAACTCTCCCCTCCAGATTCCCAACATCACAGAGATCCAGCCCAACTACGGGCCTCGTGTGGGGGGCACGCTCATCACTGTGACCGGGCCTCACTTGGATGCTGGAAAGACAAGGAGAGTCACTCTGAACGACGAGCCCTGTCCTATAAAGAGGTGCGGTCTGGAACTACTTCTCCTCCTCTGTTTTCAGCCTGATCACTTCACTGACCTCCAGTTGTTGTAAAGTTCAAAGTAACTGTTGGCATGACAACTATGTGTAGGTGTCCTACTTTCTAGGGGTAGAGAAAATATGTCACTGCACGAAACATTTTTATTTGCATTGTCTGTTAACCGTACTTGTTCCAACGTGTGTGTAGAATAATTATGGTTTGAGAAACTGCACACTAACTCCCTTGGCATCCAAAGACTGAAACAACCCACTGTCTCTCTGCAGGGTCACAGTCCCTAAAGGCAATGTGTCCTCCATCATCTGTCTGTCCCAGCCCATCTCAGAGGTGAGGGACGTCCCACTCAGCGTCTTCATCGACAAGTCTCCTGTCCTCACCACCAAGGTGTTTTACTACAAAGAGAACCCGAAGATTACAGCCGTCCTGCCTGACTGCAGCTTCGACAGGTAGGCCAGAGAGACATCAAGCATGCCCATTTCTGGGGGAAGTGAGGGAATCACACACACACTCCACACACACACACTTCTCTACATAACATGTGTTATTGCTTATCTATCTATTCTGTTTGTTCTGCAGTATTTTGCTTGTATTACTTCTTTTTATATGCTCTCATATGGTTATTATTATACCATCTTTGCATGTTTTCGATATTGTCCTCTATTGTCTTTTGATACTTGTGATCAGTTTGGTTTGATTTTGATCTGGAAATCAAGACAAAGGGAGTAGGATAGATATTTACATAATTGGATAGTTAGTGAGCCTCTCACTATGTCATATTCTTTCTCACGTGATATATTCAAATGTACCAGAAAATTATTTATTTTGCTTGCAGCCTGCCCCGCCATTATGAAAATGTAACCATCACTCGTATTTGTCTTTGTCTTTGAACTGCAGGGGTTCAAAGATTGTGATTGAAGGGAGGAACCTGGATTCTGTTTACCGGACCATCATCCGCTTTAAACCCAACGAGAGCCACCTGCGCCCTGTGACCAGGGTATAATCATCTCATTGTAGATAAAATCCATTTATCTTTATCTTTGTCCAATAACTTGATTACCCTATGCCACACACACACGCTCACATTTTACTGTAAGTGTATGCACTTTATTTTGTTCCAGGAGTGCAAAGGCAAGTCCTTGCCCACGAGGATGGAGTGCGTCACTCCTGTGTTCCCGCGGGACGAGACGGAGGAAGGACAGCTCTCCTTCGACATGGACGGAGCGGTGGGACTGTGGAACAAAGAGTTCTCCTACCACCCCTACGGCGAGCCCATACCCTTTGAAACAGAGGGACACGTGCTGAGTTTGTACCCTGGCTTTGACGAAGTGTCACTACATGTAAGGGCGGTGCTGATTTGAATTCCACATATTGTATGATGAAATGAGATTAAATTCTACAAATGGATTTGTCATATTTATTGTAGATTTTTAAATCATTTTTTATTTTCCAATCTTCTCTGTCTGTACACAGCATCAAAAGCTGAACCTTGTGAGCTCCTGCATGACCATCATTATGACTGTGGCAGGCGTTGACTGTGATGCCAAAGTCCTGGACAATGAGATCACCTGCAGGATCCCCAAAAACATGACTATCCCCAGTGAGGGACTGCCAGTGAAGGTCAGTCAGGCTGGAGGTTCAGATGATGATTAACTGACAGACATACAGGATCATCCCACTAGGGGCCCGCTCACTAGCTCAGTGTCAGAGTCATGTAATAGAAGAGATTGGTTTAACTTACTCGTCAGGCTTAAACAGTATTGTTGGTCTAATGCAAGGAAATTAGCCAGCTATTATGCTTTCACATGCAGGACCCACAGCTTCGCAGCCATGCAGGTGTGACCCCGAGTAGAAGTGGTAGTCCTTATTTATTAATGTATTTATTTATTTATTAAATTTCTTTGACAGAGACAATGCACATTAGTATACATTGCTAGTATAAATGACACCCAACACAGTCGCTCTTATATAAACAGCTTGAAACGGTATAATATGATGCTTTCCTAATGGGAAGGTTAGAAGGGAAAAGGGTCAGATTTGCAATATTAATGTTATTCGTTGTGTATGATGGACTGTAACCGGGTCCTCCAGATCTCCATCAACGGGCAGGTCCACAACGTCGGCACAGTGCTGAGGGTCAGCAACCACTACATGGTGGGAATCGTCCTGGGCATCCTGGCGGCCCTGGTGGCCGGGGCCGTGCTGGCCTTCGTTGTCATGAAGCACTTGAGGAAAAAGAAGAAAGGTGAGCTCCTCTCTCTTGTGTGGACCTTGACCAGACCTGTTTATACAACTGCAACCTGCAGCGGCTGGGAATTTGGGATGGATTACACAACTCTTTCAACTAGAACATCCCTAGCGTTGCATAGGATGTACATGTCTTCTTATTCGGTGGTTGATGATTACAAAAATGTGTTGTGAAATGTTTTTCAGCCTCCATGGTAGAGACCCGCTTGGCCCACAACGCTAACCGCTCTGGTACCAGCAATGTGGAGATGTCGCCTGTTGGGGACTACAGGAGAGGTGACATATCACACACCCTGCTATAACTATGTATTGCTTATTTGCCTCCGTTCCACAGAATTAGATCCTTATAATCTTCATACACTCTCTGCTGTCTGTATAAATCCCTTCATAACAAGTAACCCTCCTGCCCCTGGCTCTTAACAGTAGTATCCCTGAGTCCCCCCTCCCCGCTGGCGGGGCCGGTGGCCTTTCCCAGCCTGGCCTACGCTGCAGGCAGCATGGATCCTACCCTCACGCCCCTTATGCCCCCAGAGAAGATCTCCATTTCCAGCTTTAGGCCAGAGCTGCTGGAGGAGGTGAAGGATGTTCTCATTCCAGCTGAGATGCTCGTCGTCCAGCACCACCGGATCATCGGGAAGGGTAAGGAACCCATCTGTCTGTGTGTGACTTAGTATGCAGTCTTGCATGTTGTTTACCGATGCACGAAGGCAAAGGATAAACTGTGATAGTTTGAAGAAACCGCAGTAATCCTTTCCTTTCTCTGCCTTTCTCTCTTCTCTTTCTTCTGTCCCTCACTCCTCCAGGTCATTTTGGCACGGTCTATCATGGCTACTTCACAGACCACAACAACAGGGAAATCCACTGTGCTGTCAAGTCATTGAACAGTGAGTCATATCTCCTTTAAAGCACCTCAGGAAAACACTAGACAGTTGTTTCTAAGTGTAGAGATTACTAGACTTCATGCATAGGTACTGTAACTGTGAGATTCCTCATTGATCCCCATAGGAAATGACTGTCATGTGGGTCAGTACTCATCATCATCAGTAACTGGCCTTGTTATTTAAGTGGTAATCCTTGAGATCCTTGTTTTGTTTTTATTTTGGCGGCATCTTTGGTGCTAAGCGCTCATTGCTGTAGTGTTTCTGCACTGCACTTCCCAGAGATCACCTGTCAATCAAACAGTGTGTCCAGTACTCTGACTTGTTACTTTTTCCTTGGATTTTCTGTTGATGAAGTTTGAGTTTCTGTAGGTGTGATAGGTGTGTCCACAAAACGGACATTTATTTATATGAACTGGAAATGGACTATTACTTTCAAGTAGGCCAATGTATGAATGTCTCTCTCTCTCTCTCTCTCTCTCTCTCTCTCTCTCTTTCTGTCTCTCTCTCTCTCTCATCCCAGGGATAACAGATGTAGAGGAGGTGGAGCAGTTTCTGAAGGAGGGCATCATAATGAAGGGTTTCCATCACAGCAATGTTCTCTCCCTGCTGGGCATCCTCCTGCCTCAGGAAGGGCTCCCTCTAGTGGTGCTGCCGTACATGAAGCACGGGGATCTGCGGCACTTCATCCGCTGCGAGAAGAGGGTGAGACCGCTTACATTAAAACAGTGGAAATTAATCATTCGATGATGAATTTATGTATAGCCATCTGTTTCATCTATGTGAAACATTTCCAAGTGTTTTAATTCAGCATGTTTGTCATGTTCTTGTGGGATTTTTTTTTTTAGAACCCCACTGTGAAGGATCTGATTGGCTTTGGGCTGCAGGTTGCCAAGGGGATGGAGTATTTGGCTCAGAAGAAGTTTGTGCACAGAGACCTTGCAGCACGCAACTGCATGTGAGTCATAGCAAAGAGAGATGCAGAGAAATCAGCAATTTATTCACTG
>NW_027605248.1:0-48292 GCF_048128805.1 Centroberyx gerrardi
GACCACAGCAAGATGAAAGGAGAGTTCTGATTGGACCACAGCAGGAGAAAAGGAGCGATCTAATTGGATGACAGCAAGATGAAAGGAGAGCTCTGATTGGACCGTGGCATAAAAGGAGGGATCTGATTGGACCACAGCAGGAGGAAAGGAGCGATCTGATTGGACCACAGCAAGATGAAAGGAGAGCTCTGATTGGACCGTGGCATAAAAGGAGGGATCTGATTGGACCACAGCAAGAGGAAAGGAGGTATCTGATTGGAACACAGCAGGAGGAAAGGAGCGATCTGATTGGACCACAGCAAGATGAAAGGAGAGCTCTGATTGGACCGTGGCATAAAAGGAGGGATCTGATTGGACCACAGCAAGAGGAAAGGAGGGATCTGATTGGACCACAGCAGGAGGAAAGGAGCGATCTGATTGGACCACAGCAAGATGAAAGGAGAGCTCTGATTGGACCACAGCAGGAGAAAAAGAGCGATCTGATTGGACGACAGCAAGATGAAAGGAGAGCTCTGATTGGACCGTGGCATAAAAGGAGGGATCTGATTGGACCACAGCAAGAGGAAAGGAGGGATCTGATTGGACCACAGCAGGAGGAAAGGAGCGATCTGATTGGACCGTGGCATAAAAGGAGGGATCTGATTGGACCACAGCAGGAGGAAAGGAGCGATCTGATTGGACCACAGCAAGATGAAAGGAGAGCTCTGATTGGACCGTGGCATAAAAGGAGGGATCTGATTGGACCACAGCAAGAGGAAAGGAGGGATCTGATTGGACCACAGCAGGAGGAAAGGAGCGATCTGATTGGACGACAGCAAGATGAAAGGAGAGCTCTGATTGGACCGTGGCATAAAAGGAGAGCTCTGATTGGACCACAGCAGGAGGAAAGGAGCGATCTGATTGGACGACAGCAAGAGGAAAGGAGGGATCTGATTGGACCACAGCAGGAGGAAAGGAGCGATCTGATTGGACGACAGCAAGATGAAAGGAGAGCTCTGATTGGACCGTGGCATAAAAGGAGAGCTCTGATTGGACCACATCAAGAGGAAAGGAGGGATCTGATTGGACCACAGCAGGAGGAAAGGAGCGATCTGATTGGACCACAGCAAGATGAAAGGAGAGCTCTGATTGGACAACAGCAGGAGAAAAGGAGCGATCTGATTGGACGACAGCAAGATGAAAGGAGAGCTCTGATTGGACCGTGGCATAAAAGGAGGGATCTGATTGGACCACAGCAGGAGGAAAGGAGCGATCTGATTGGACCACAGCAAGATGAAAGGAGAGCTCTGATTGGACCGTGGCATAAAAGGAGGGATCTGATTGGACCACAGCAAGAGGAAAGGAGGGATCTGATTGGACCACAGCAGGAGGAAAGGAGCGATCTGATTGGACGACAGCAAGATGAAAGGAGAGCTCTGATTGGACCACAGCAGGAGAAAAGGAGCGATCTGATTGGATGACAGCAAGATGAAAGGAGAGCTCTGATTGGACCGTGGCATAAAAGGAG
Organism: Centroberyx gerrardi; assembly: GCF_048128805.1. Lineage (NCBI taxonomy): Eukaryota > Metazoa > Chordata > Actinopteri > Beryciformes > Berycidae > Centroberyx > Centroberyx gerrardi. The sequence continues at coordinate 1,508 of NW_027605248.1, forward strand.
GGATCTGATTGGACCACAGCAGGAGAAAAGGAGCGATCTGATTCGACCACAGCAAGATGAAAGGAGAGCTCTGATTGGACCGTGGCATAAAAGGAGGGATCTGATTGGACCACAGCAAGAGGAAAGGAGGGATCTGATTGGACCACAGCAGGAGGAAAGGAGCGATCTGATTGGACCACAGCAAGATGAAAGGAGAGCTCTGATTGGACCGTGGGATAAAAGGAGGGATCTGATTGGACCACAGCAAGAGGAAAGGAGGGATCTGATTGGACCACAGCAGGAGGAAAGGAGCGATCTGATTGGACCACAGCAAGATGAAAGGAGAGCTCTGATTGGACCACAGCAGGAGAAAAGGAGCGATCTGATTGGACGACAGCAAGATGAAAGGAGAGCTCTGATTGGACCGTGGCATAAAAGGAGGGATCTGATTGGACCACAGCAGGAGGAAAGGAGCGATCTGATTGGACCACAGCAAGATGAAAGGAGAGCTCTGATTGGACAACAGCAGGAGAAAAGGAGCGATCTGATTGGACGACAGCAAGATGAAAGGAGAGCTCTGATTGGACCGTGGCATAAAAGGAGGGATCTGATTGGACCACAGCAGGAGGAAAGGAGCGATCTGATTGGACCACAGCAAGATGAAAGGAGAGCTCTGATTGGACCGTGGCATAAAAGGAGGGATCTGATTGGACCACAGCAAGAGGAAAGGAGGGATCTGATTGGACCACAGCAGGAGGAAAGGAGCGATCTGATTGGACCGTGGCATAAAAGGAGGGATCTGATTGGACCACAGCAGGAGGAAAGGAGCGATCTGATTGGACCACAGCAAGATGAAAGGAGAGCTCTGATTGGACCGTGGCATAAAAGGAGGGATCTGATTGGACCACAGCAAGAGGAAAGGAGGGATCTGATTGGACCACAGCAGGAGGAAAGGAGCGATCTGATTGGACGACAGCAAGATGAAAGGAGAGCTCTGATTGGACCGTGGCATAAAAGGAGAGCTCTGATTGGACCACAGCAGGAGGAAAGGAGCGATCTGATTGGACGACAGCAAGAGGAAAGGAGGGATCTGATTGGACCACAGCAGGAGAAAAGGAGCGATCTGATTCGACCACAGCAAGATGAAAGGAGAGCTCTGATTGGACCGTGGCATAAAAGGAGGGATCTGATTGGACCACAGCAAGAGGAAAGGAGGGATCTGATTGGACCACAGCAGGAGGAAAGGAGCGATCTGATTGGACCACAGCAAGATGAAAGGAGAGCTCTGATTGGACCGTGGGATAAAAGGAGGGATCTGATTGGACCACAGCAAGAGGAAAGGAGGGATCTGATTGGACCACAGCAGGAGGAAAGGAGCGATCTGATTGGACCACAGCAAGATGAAAGGAGAGCTCTGATTGGACCACAGCAGGAGAAAAGGAGCGATCTGATTGGACGACAGCAAGATGAAAGGAGAGCTCTGATTGGACCGTGGCATAAAAGGAGGGATCTGATTGGACCACAGCAGGAGGAAAGGAGCGATCTGATTGGACCACAGCAAGATGAAAGGAGAGCTCTGATTGGACAACAGCAGGAGAAAAGGAGCGATCTGATTGGACGACAGCAAGATGAAAGGAGAGCTCTGATTGGACCGTGGCATAAAAGGAGGGATCTGATTGGACCACAGCAGGAGGAAAGGAGCGATCTGATTGGACCACAGCAAGATGAAAGGAGAGCTCTGATTGGACCGTGGCATAAAAGGAGGGATCTGATTGGACCACAGCAAGAGGAAAGGAGGGATCTGATTGGACCACAGCAGGAGAAAAGGAGCGATCTGATTGGACCACAGCAAGATGAAAGGAGAGCTCTGATTGGACCACAGCAGGAGAAAAGGAGCGATCTGATTGGACGACAGCAAGATGAAAGGAGAGCTCTGATTGGACCGTGGCATAAAAGGAGGGATCTGATTGGACCACAGCAGGAGGAAAGGAGCGATCTGATTGGACCACAGCAAGATGAAAGGAGAGCTCTGATTGGACCGTGGCATAAAGGAGGGATCTGATTGGACCACAGCAAGAGGAAAGGAGGTATCTGATTGGAACACAGCAGGAGGAAAGGAGCGATCTGATTGGACCACAGCAAGATGAAAGGAGAGCTCTGATTGGACCGTGGCATAAAAGGAGGGATCTGATTGGACCACAGCAAGAGGAAAGGAGGGATCTGATTGGACCACAGCAGGAGGAAAGGAGCGATCTGATTGGACCACAGCAAGATGAAAGGAGAGCTCTGATTGGACCACAGCAGGAGAAAAAGAGCGATCTGATTGGACGACAGCAAGATGAAAGGAGAGCTCTGATTGGACCGTGGCATAAAAGGAGGGATCTGATTGGACCACAGCAAGAGGAAAGGAGGGATCTGATTGGACCACAGCAGGAGGAAAGGAGCGATCTGATTGGACCGTGGCATAAAAGGAGGGATCTGATTGGACCACAGCAGGAGGAAAGGAGCGATCTGATTGGACCACAGCAAGATGAAAGGAGAGCTCTGATTGGACCGTGGCATAAAAGGAGGGATCTGATTGGACCACAGCAAGAGGAAAGGAGGGATCTGATTGGACCACAGCAGGAGGAAAGGAGCGATCTGATTGGACGACAGCAAGATGAAAGGAGAGCTCTGATTGGACCGTGGCATAAAAGGAGAGCTCTGATTGGACCACAGCAGGAGGAAAGGAGCGATCTGATTGGACGACAGCAAGAGGAAAGGAGGGATCTGATTGGACCACAGCAGGAGGAAAGGAGCGATCTGATTGGACGACAGCAAGATGAAAGGAGAGCTCTGATTGGACCGTGGCATAAAAGGAGAGCTCTGATTGGACCACATCAAGAGGAAAGGAGGGATCTGATTGGACCACAGCAGGAGGAAAGGAGCGATCTGATTGGACCACAGCAAGATGAAAGGAGAGCTCTGATTGGACAACAGCAGGAGAAAAGGAGCGATCTGATTGGACGACAGCAAGATGAAAGGAGAGCTCTGATTGGACCGTGGCATAAAAGGAGGGATCTGATTGGACCACAGCAGGAGGAAAGGAGCGATCTGATTGGACCACAGCAAGATGAAAGGAGAGCTCTGATTGGACCGTGGCATAAAAGGAGGGATCTGATTGGACCACAGCAAGAGGAAAGGAGGGATCTGATTGGACCACAGCAGGAGGAAAGGAGCGATCTGATTGGACCACAGCAAGATGAAAGGAGAGCTCTGATTGGACCGTGGGATAAAAGGAGGGATCTGATTGGACCACAGCAAGAGGAAAGGAGGGATCTGATTGGACCACAGCAGGAGGAAAGGAGCGATCTGATTGGACCACAGCAAGATGAAAGGAGAGCTCTGATTGGACCACAGCAGGAGAAAAGGAGCGATCTGATTGGACGACAGCAAGATGAAAGGAGAGCTCTGATTGGACCGTGGCATAAAAGGAGGGATCTGATTGGACCACAGCAGGAGGAAAGGAGCGATCTGATTGGACCACAGCAAGATGAAAGGAGAGCTCTGATTGGACAACAGCAGGAGAAAAGGAGCGATCTGATTGGACGACAGCAAGATGAAAGGAGAGCTCTGATTGGACCGTGGCATAAAAGGAGGGATCTGATTGGACCACAGCAGGAGGACAGGAGCGATCTGATTGGACCACAGCAAGATGAAAGGAGAGCTCTGATTGGACCGTGGCATAAAAGGAGGGATCTGATTGGACCACAGCAAGAGGAAAGGAGGGATCTGATTGGACCACAGCAGGAGAAAAGGAGCGATCTGATTGGACCACAGCAAGATGAAAGGAGAGCTCTGATTGGACCACAGCAGGAGAAAAGGAGCGATCTGATTGGACGACAGCAAGATGAAAGGAGAGCTCTGATTGGACCGTGGCATAAAAGGAGGGATCTGATTGGACCACAGCAGGAGGAAAGGAGCGATCTGATTGGACCACAGCAAGATGAAAGGAGAGCTCTGATTGGACCGTGGCATAAAGGAGGGATCTGATTGGACCACAGCAAGAGGAAAGGAGGGATCTGATTGGACCACAGCAGGAGGAAAGGAGCGATCTGATTGGACGACAGCAAGATGAAAGGAGAACTCTGATTGGACCATGGCATAAAAGGAGGGCTCTGATTGGACCACAGCAAGAGGAAAGGAGGGATCTGATTGGACCACAGCAGGAAGAAAGGAGCGATCTGATTGGACCACAGCAAGATGAAAGGAGAGTTCTGATTGGACCACAGCAGGAGAAAAGGAGCGATCTAATTGGATGACAGCAAGATGAAAGGAGAGCTCTGATTGGACCGTGGCATAAAAGGAGGGATCTGATTGGACCACAGCAGGAGGAAAGGAGCGATCTGATTGGACCACAGCAAGATGAAAGGAGAGCTCTGATTGGACCGTGGCATAAAAGGAGGGATCTGATTGGACCACAGCAAGAGGAAAGGAGGTATCTGATTGGAACACAGCAGGAGGAAAGGAGCGATCTGATTGGACCACAGCAAGATGAAAGGAGAGCTCTGATTGGACCGTGGCATAAAAGGAGGGATCTGATTGGACCACAGCAAGAGGAAAGGAGGGATCTGATTGGACCACAGCAGGAGGAAAGGAGCGATCTGATTGGACCACAGCAAGATGAAAGGAGAGCTCTGATTGGACCACAGCAGGAGAAAAAGAGCGATCTGATTGGACGACAGCAAGATGAAAGGAGAGCTCTGATTGGACCGTGGCATAAAAGGAGGGATCTGATTGGACCACAGCAAGAGGAAAGGAGGGATCTGATTGGACCACAGCAGGAGGAAAGGAGCGATCTGATTGGACCGTGGCATAAAAGGAGGGATCTGATTGGACCACAGCAGGAGGAAAGGAGCGATCTGATTGGACCACAGCAAGATGAAAGGAGAGCTCTGATTGGACCGTGGCATAAAAGGAGGGATCTGATTGGACCACAGCAAGAGGAAAGGAGGGATCTGATTGGACCACAGCAGGAGGAAAGGAGCGATCTGATTGGACGACAGCAAGATGAAAGGAGAGCTCTGATTGGACCGTGGCATAAAAGGAGAGCTCTGATTGGACCACAGCAGGAGGAAAGGAGCGATCTGATTGGACGACAGCAAGATGAAAGGAGAGCTCTGATTGGACCGTGGGATAAAAGGAGGGATCTGATTGGACCACAGCAAGATGAAAGGAGAGCTCTGATTGGACAACAGCAGGAGAAAAGGAGCGATCTGATTGGACGACAGCAAGATGAAAGGAGAGCTCTGATTGGACCGTGGCATAAAAGGAGGGATCTGATTGGACCACAGCAGGAGGAAAGGAGCGATCTGATTGGACCACAGCAAGATGAAAGGAGAGCTCTGATTGGACCGTGGCATAAAAGGAGGGATCTGATTGGACGACAGCAAGAGGAAAGGAGGGATCTGATTGGACCACAGCAGGAGGAAAGGAGCGATCTGATTGGACGACAGCAAGATGAAAGGAGAGCTCTGATTGGACCACAGCAGGAGAAAAAGGAGCGATCTGATTGGATGACAGCAAGATGAAAGGAGAGCTCTGATTGGACCGTGGCATAAAAGGAGGGATCTGATTGGACCACAGCAGGAGAAAAGGAGCGATCTGATTGGACCACAGCAAGATGAAAGGAGAGCTCTGATTGGACCGTGGCATAAAAGGAGGGATCTGATTGGACCACAGCAAGAGGAAAGGAGGGATCTGATTGGACCACAGCAGGAGGAAAGGAGCGATCTGATTGGACCACAGCAAGATGAAAGGAGAGCTCTGATTGGACCGTGGGATAAAAGGAGGGATCTGATTGGACCACAGCAAGAGGAAAGGAGGGATCTGATTGGACCACAGCAGGAGGAAAGGAGCGATCTGATTGGACCAGAGCAAGATGAAAGGAGAGCTCTGATTGGACCACAGCAGGAGAAAAGGAGCGATCTGATTGGACGACAGCAAGATGAAAGGAGAGCTCTGATTGGACCGTGGCATAAAAGGAGGGATCTGATTGGACCACAGCAGGAGGAAAGGAGCGATCTGATTGGACCACAGCAAGATGAAAGGAGAGCTCTGATTGGACCGTGGCATAAAGGAGGGATCTGATTGGACCACAGCAAGAGGAAAGGAGGGATCTGATTGGACCACAGCAGGAGGAAAGGAGCGATCTGATTGGACGACAGCAAGATGAAAGGAGAACTCTGATTGGACCATGGCATAAAAGGAGGGCTCTGATTGGACCACAGCAAGAGGAAAGGAGGGATCTGATTGGACCACAGCAGGAAGAAAGGAGCGATCTGATTGGACCACAGCAAGATGAAAGGAGAGTTATGATTGGACCACAGCAGGAGAAAAGGAGCGATCTAATTGGATGACAGCAAGATGAAAGGAGAGCTCTGATTGGACCGTGGCATAAAAGGAGGGATCTGATTGGACCACAGCAGGAGGAAAGGAGCGATCTGATTGGACCACAGCAAGATGAAAAGAGAGCTCTGATTGGACCGTGGCATAAAAGGAGGGATCTGATTGGACCACAGCAAGAGGAAAGGAGGGATCTGATTGGAACACAGCAGGAGGAAAGGAGCGATCTGATTGGACCACAGCAAGATGAAAGGAGAGCTCTGATTGGACCGTGGCATAAAAGGAGGGATCTGATTGGACCACAGCAAGAGGAAAGGAGGGATCTGATTGGACCACAGCAGGAGGAAAGGAGCGATCTGATTGGACCACAGCAAGATGAAAGGAGAGCTCTGATTGGACCACAGCAGGAGAAAAAGAGCGATCTGATTGGACGACAGCAAGATGAAAGGAGAGCTCTGATTGGACCGTGGCATAAAAGGAGGGATCTGATTGGACCACAGCAAGAGGAAAGGAGGGATCTGATTGGACCACAGCAGGAGGAAAGGAGCGATCTGATTGGACCACAGCAAGATGAAAGGAGAGCTCTGATTGGACCGTGGGATAAAAGGAGGGATCTGATTGGACCACAGCAAGAGGAAAGGAGGGATCTGATTGGACCACAGCAGGAGGAAAGGAGCGATCTGATTGGACCACAGCAAGATGAAAGGAGAGCTCTGATTGGACCACAGCAGGAGAAAATGAGCGATCTGATTGGACGACAGCAAGATGAAAGGAGAGCTCTGATTGGACCGTGGCATAAAAGGAGGGATCTGATTGGACCACAGCAGGAGGAAAGGAGCGATCTGATTGGACCACAGCAAGATGAAAGGAGAGCTCTGATTGGACCGTGGCATAAAGGAGGGATCTGATTGGACCACAGCAAGAGGAAAGGAGGGATCTGATTGGACCACAGCAGGAGGAAAGGAGCGATCTGATTGGACGACAGCAAGATGAAAGGAGAACTCTGATTGGACCATGGCATAAAAGGAGGGCTCTGATTGGACCACAGCAAGAGGAAAGGAGGGATCTGATTGGACCACAGCAGGAAGAAAGGAGCGATCTGATTGGACCACAGCAAGATGAAAGGAGAGTTCTGATTGGACCACAGCAGGAGAAAAGGAGCGATCTAATTGGATGACAGCAAGATGAAAGGAGAGCTCTGATTGGACCGTGGCATAAAAGGAGGGATCTGATTGGACCACAGCAGGAGGAAAGGAGCGATCTGATTGGACCACAGCAAGATGAAAAGAGAGCTCTGATTGGACCGTGGCATAAAAGGAGGGATCTGATTGGACCACAGCAAGAGGAAAGGAGGGATCTGATTGGAACACAGCAGGAGGAAAGGAGCGATCTGATTGGACCACAGCAAGATGAAAGGAGAGCTCTGATTGGACCGTGGCATAAAAGGAGGGATCTGATTGGACCACAGCAAGAGGAAAGGAGGGATCTGATTGGACCACAGCAGGAGGAAAGGAGCGATCTGATTGGACCACAGCAAGATGAAAGGAGAGCTCTGATTGGACCACAGCAGGAGAAAAAGAGCGATCTGATTGGACGACAGCAAGATGAAAGGAGAGCTCTGATTGGACCGTGGCATAAAAGGAGGGATCTGATTGGACCACAGCAAGAGGAAAGGAGGGATCTGATTGGACCACAGCAGGAGGAAAGGAGCGATCTGATTGGACCACAGCAAGATGAAAGGAGAGCTCTGATTGGACCGTGGGATAAAAGGAGGGATCTGATTGGACCACAGCAAGAGGAAAGGAGGGATCTGATTGGACCACAGCAGGAGGAAAGGAGCGATCTGATTGGACCACAGCAAGATGAAAGGAGAGCTCTGATTGGACCACAGCAGGAGAAAATGAGCGATCTGATTGGACGACAGCAAGATGAAAGGAGAGCTCTGATTGGACCGTGGCATAAAAGGAGGGATCTGATTGGACCACAGCAGGAGGAAAGGAGCGATCTGATTGGACCACAGCAAGATGAAAGTAGAGCTCTGATTGGACCGTGGCATAAAGGAGGGATCTGATTGGACCACAGCAAGAGGAAAGGAGGGATCTGATTGGACCACAGCAGGAGGAAAGGAGCGATCTGATTGGACGACAGCAAGATGAAAGGAGAACTCTGATTGGACCATGGCATAAAAGGAGGGCTCTGATTGGACCACAGCAAGAGGAAAGGAGGGATCTGATTGGACCACAGCAGGAAGAAAGGAGCGATCTGATTGGACCACAGCAAGATGAAAGGAGAGTTCTGATTGGACCACAGCAGGAGAAAAGGAGCGATCTAATTGGATGACAGCAAGATGAAAGGAGAGCTCTGATTGGACCGTGGCATAAAAGGAGGGATCTGATTGGACCACAGCAGGAGGAAAGGAGCGATCTGATTGGACCACAGCAAGATGAAAAGAGAGCTCTGATTGGACCGTGGCATAAAAGGAGGGATCTGATTGGACCACAGCAAGAGGAAAGGAGGGATCTGATTGGAACACAGCAGGAGGAAAGGAGCGATCTGATTGGACCACAGCAAGATGAAAGGAGAGCTCTGATTGGACCGTGGCATAAAAGGAGGGATCTGATTGGACCACAGCAAGAGGAAAGGAGGGATCTGATTGGACCACAGCAGGAGGAAAGGAGCGATCTGATTGGACCACAGCAAGATGAAAGGAGAGCTCTGATTGGACCACAGCAGGAGAAAAAGAGCGATCTGATTGGACGACAGCAAGATGAAAGGAGAGCTCTGATTGGACCGTGGCATAAAAGGAGGGATCTGATTGGACCACAGCAAGAGGAAAGGAGGGATCTGATTGGACCACAGCAAGAGGAAAGGAGGGATCTGATTGGACCACAGCAGGAGGAAAGGAGCGATCTGATTGGACGACAGCAAGATGAAAGGAGAGCTCTGATTGGACCGTGGCATAAAAGGAGAGCTTTGATTGGACCACATCAAGAGGAAAGGAGGGATCTGATTGGACCACAGCAGGAGGAAAGGAGCGATCTGATTGGACCACAGCAAGATGAAAGGAGAGCTCTGATTGGACAACAGCAGGAGAAAAGGAGCGATCTGATTGGACGACAGCAAGATGAAAGGAGAGCTCTGATTGGACCACAGCAGGAGAAAAGGAGCGATCTAATTGGACGACAGCAAGATGAAAGGAGAGATCTGATTGGACCGTGGCATAAAAGGAGGGATCTGATTGGACCACAGCAGGAGGAAAGGAGCGATCTGATTGGACCACAGCAAGATGAAAGGAGAGCTCTGATTGGACCACAGCAGGAGAAAAGGAGCGATCTAATTGGACGACAGCAAGATGAAAGAAGAGCTCTGATTGGACCGTGGCATAAAAGGAGGGATCTGATTGGACCACAGCAGGAGGAAAGGAGCGATCTGATTGGACCACAGCAAGATGAAAGGAGAGCTCTGATTGGACCACAGCAGGAGAAAAGGAGCGATCTGATTGGACGACAGCAAGATGAAAGGAGAGCTCTGATTGGACCGTGGCATAAAAGGAGGGATCTGATTGGACCACAGCAGGAGGAAAGGAGCGATCTGATTGGACCACAGCAAGATGAAAGGAGAGCTCTGAGTGGACCGTGGCATAAAAGGAGGGATCTGATTGGACCACAGCAAGAGGAAAGGAGGGATCTGATTGGACCAAAGCAGGAGGAAAGGAGCGATCTGATTGGACGACAGCAAGATGAAAGGAGAGCTCTGATTGGACCACAGCAGGAGAAAAGGAGCGATCTGATTGGATGACAGCAAGATGAAAGGAGAGCTCTGATTGGACCGTGGCATAAAAGGAGGGATCTGATTGGACCACAGCAAGAGTAAAGGAGGGATCTGATTGGACCACAGCAGGAGGAAAGGAGCGATCTGATTGGACCACAGCAAGATGAAAGGAGAGCTCTGATTGGACCGTGGCATAAAAGGAGGGATCTGATTGGACCACAGCAAGAGGAAAAGAGGGATCTGATTGGACCACAGCAGGAGGAAAGGAGCGATCTGATTGGACGACAGCAAGATGAAAGGAGAGCTCTGATTGGACCGTGGGATAAAAGGAGGGATCTGATTGGACCACAGCAAGAGGAAAGGAGGGATCTGATTGGACCACAGCAGGAGGAAAGGAGCGATCTGATTGGACCACAGCAAGATGAAAGGAGAGCTCTAATTGGACCACAGCAGGAGAAAAGGAGCGATCTAATTGGACGACAGCAAGATGAAAGGAGAGATCTGATTGGACCGTGGCATAAAAGGAGGGATCTGATTGGACCACAGCAGGAGGAAAGGAGCGATCTGATTGGACCACAGCAAGATGAAAGGAGAGCTCTGATTGGACCACAGCAGGAGAAAAGGAGCGATCTGATTGGACGACAGCAAGATGAAAGGAGAGCTCTGATTGGACCGTGGCATAAAAGGAGGGATCTGATTGGACCACAGCAGGAGGAAAGGAGCGATCTGATTGGACCACAGCAAGATGAAAGGAGAGCTCTGATTGGACAACAGCAGGAGAAAAGGAGCGATCTGATTGGACGACAGCAAGATGAAAGGAGAGCTCTGATTGGACCGTGGCATAAAAGGAGGGATCTGATTGGACCACAGCAGGAGGAAAGGAGCGATCTGATTGGACCACAGCAAGATGAAAGGAGAGCTCTGATTGGACCGTGGCATAAAAGGAGGGATCTGATTGGACCACAGCAAGAGGAAAGGACGGATCTGATTGGACCACAGCAGGAGGAAAGGAGCGATCTGATTGGACCACAGCAAGATGAAAGGAGAGCTCTGATTGGACCGTGGGATAAAAGGAGGGATCTGATTGGACCACAGCAAGAGGAAAGGAGGGATCTGATTGGACCACAGCAGGAGAAAAGGAGCGATCTGATTGGACCACAGCAAGATGAAAGGAGAGCTCTGATTGGACCACAGCAGGAGAAAAGGAGCGATCTGATTGGACGACAGCAAGATGAAAGGAGAGCTCTGATTGGACCGTGGCATAAAAGGAGGGATCTGATTGGACCACAGCAGGAGGAAAGGAGCGATCTGATTGGACCACAGCAAGATGAAAGGAGAGCTCTGATTGGACCGTGGGATAAAAGGAGGGATCTGATTGGACCACAGCAAGAGGAAAGGAGGGATCTGATTGGACCACAGCAGGAGGAAAGGAGCGATCTGATTGGACCACAGAAAGATGAAAGGAGAGCTCTGATTGGACCACAGCAGGAGAAAAGGAGCGATCTGATTGGACGACAGCAAGATGAAAGGAGAGCTCTGATTGGACCGTGGCATAAAAGGAGGGATCTGATTGGACCACAGCAGGAGGAAAGGAGCGATCTGATTGGACCACAGCAAGATGAAAGCAGAGCTCTGATTGGACAACAGCAGGAGAAAAGGAGCGATCTGATTGGACGACAGCAAGATGAAAGGAGAGCTCTGATTGGACCGTGGCATAAAAGGAGGGATCTGATTGGACCACAGCAGGAGGAAAGGAGCGATGTGATTGGACCACAGCAAGATGAAAGGAGAGCTCTGATTGGACCGTGGCATAAAAGGAGGGATCTGATTGGACCACAGCAGGAGGAAAGGAGCGATCTGATTGGACCACAGCAAGATGAAAGCAGAGCTCTGATTGGACAACAGCAGGAGAAAAGGAGCGATCTGATTGGACGACAGCAAGATGAAAGGAGAGCTCTGATTGGACCGTGGCATAAAAGGAGGGATCTGATTGGACCACAGCAGGAGGAAAGGAGCGATCTGATTGGACCACAGCAAGATGAAAGGAGAGCTCTGATTGGACCGTGGCATAAAAGGAGGGATCTGATTGGACCACAGCAAGAGGAAAGGAGGGATCTGATTGGACCACAGCAGGAGGAAAGGAGCGATCTGATTGGACGACAGCAAGATGAAAGGAGAGCTCTGATTGGACCACAGCAGGAGAAAAGGAGCGATCTGATTGGATGACAGCAAGATGAAAGGAGAGCTCTGATTGGACCGTGGCATAAAAGGAGGGATCTGATTGGACCACAGCAGGAGAAAAGGAGCGATCTGATTCGACCACAGCAAGATGAAAGGAGAGCTCTGATTGGACCGTGGCATAAAAGGAGGGATCTGATTGGACCACAGCAAGAGGAAAGGAGGGATCTGATTGGACCACAGCAGGAGGAAAGGAGCGATCTGATTGGACCACAGCAAGATGAAAGGAGAGCTCTGATTGGACCGTGGGATAAAAGGAGGGATCTGATTGGACCACAGCAAGAGGAAAGGAGGGATCTGATTGGACCACAGCAGGAGGAAAGGAGCGATCTGATTGGACCACAGCAAGATGAAAGGAGAGCTCTGATTGGACCACAGCAGGAGAAAAGGAGCGATCTGATTGGACGACAGCAAGATGAAAGGAGAGCTCTGATTGGACCGTGGCATAAAAGGAGGGATCTGATTGGACCACAGCAGGAGGAAAGGAGCGATCTGATTGGACCACAGCAAGATGAAAGGAGAGCTCTGATTGGACAACAGCAGGAGAAAAGGAGCGATCTGATTGGACGACAGCAAGATGAAAGGAGAGCTCTGATTGGACCGTGGCATAAAAGGAGGGATCTGATTGGACCACAGCAGGAGGAAAGGAGCGATCTGATTGGACCACAGCAAGATGAAAGGAGAGCTCTGATTGGACCGTGGCATAAAAGGAGGGATCTGATTGGACCACAGCAAGAGGAAAGGAGGGATCTGATTGGACCACAGCAGGAGGAAAGGAGCGATCTGATTGGACCGTGGCATAAAAGGAGGGATCTGATTGGACCACAGCAGGAGGAAAGGAGCGATCTGATTGGACCACAGCAAGATGAAAGGAGAGCTCTGATTGGACCGTGGCATAAAAGGAGGGATCTGATTGGACCACAGCAAGAGGAAAGGAGGGATCTGATTGGACCACAGCAGGAGGAAAGGAGCGATCTGATTGGACGACAGCAAGATGAAAGGAGAGCTCTGATTGGACCGTGGCATAAAAGGAGAGCTCTGATTGGACCACAGCAGGAGGAAAGGAGCGATCTGATTGGACGACAGCAAGAGGAAAGGAGGGATCTGATTGGACCACAGCAGGAGGAAAGGAGCGATCTGATTGGACAACAGCAAGATGAAAGGAGAGCTCTGATTGGACCGTGGCATAAAAGGAGAGCTCTGATTGGACCACATCAAGAGGAAAGGAGGGATCTGATTGGACCACAGCAGGAGGAAAGGAGCGATCTGATTGGACCACAGCAAGATGAAAGGAGAGCTCTGATTGGACAACAGCAGGAGAAAAGGAGCGATCTGATTGGACGACAGCAAGATGAAAGGAGAGCTCTGATTGGACCGTGGCATAAAAGGAGGGATCTGATTGGACCACAGCAGGAGGAAAGGAGTGATCTGATTGGACCACAGCAAGATGAAAGGAGAGCTCTGATTGGACCGTGGCATAAAAGGAGGGATCTGATTGGACCACTGCAAGAGGAAAGGAGGGATCTGATTGGACCACAGCAGGAGGAAAGGAGCGATCTGATTGGACGACAGCAAGATGAAAGGAGAGCTCTGATTGGACCACAGCAGGAGAAAAGGAGCGATCTGATTGGATGACAGCAAGATGAAAGGAGAGCTCTGATTGGACCGTGGCATAAAAGGAGGGATCTGATTGGACCACAGCAGGAGAAAAGGAGCGATCTGATTCGACCACAGCAAGATGAAAGGAGAGCTCTGATTGGACCGTGGCATAAAAGGAGGGATCTGATTGGACCACAGCAAGAGGAAAGGAGGGATCTGATTGGACCACAGCAGGAGGAAAGGAGCGATCTGATTGGACCACAGCAAGATGAAAGGAGAGCTCTGATTGGACCGTGGGATAAAAGGAGGGATCTGATTGGACCACAGCAAGAGGAAAGGAGGGATCTGATTGGACCACAGCAGGAGGAAAGGAGCGATCTGATTGGACCACAGCAAGATGAAAGGAGAGCTCTGATTGGACCACAGCAGGAGAAAAGGAGCGATCTGATTGGACGACAGCAAGATGAAAGGAGAGCTCTGATTGGACCGTGGCATAAAAGGAGGGATCTGATTGGACCACAGCAGGAGGAAAGGAGCGATCTGATTGGACCACAGCAAGATGAAAGGAGAGCTCTGATTGGACAACAGCAGGAGAAAAGGAGCGATCTGATTGGACGACAGCAAGATGAAAGGAGAGCTCTGATTGGACCGTGGCATAAAAGGAGGGATCTGATTGGACCACAGCAGGAGGAAAGGAGCGATCTGATTGGACCACAGCAAGATGAAAGGAGAGCTCTGATTGGACCGTGGCATAAAAGGAGGGATCTGATTGGACCACAGCAAGAGGAAAGGAGGGATCTGATTGGACCACAGCAGGAGAAAAGGAGCGATCTGATTGGACCACAGCAAGATGAAAGGAGAGCTCTGATTGGACCACAGCAGGAGAAAAGGAGCGATCTGATTGGACGACAGCAAGATGAAAGGAGAGCTCTGATTGGACCGTGGCATAAAAGGAGGGATCTGATTGGACCACAGCAGGAGGAAAGGAGCGATCTGATTGGACCACAGCAAGATGAAAGGAGAGCTCTGATTGGACCGTGGCATAAAGGAGGGATCTGATTGGACCACAGCAAGAGGAAAGGAGGTATCTGATTGGAACACAGCAGGAGGAAAGGAGCGATCTGATTGGACCACAGCAAGATGAAAGGAGAGCTCTGATTGGACCGTGGCATAAAAGGAGGGATCTGATTGGACCACAGCAAGAGGAAAGGAGGGATCTGATTGGACCACAGCAGGAGGAAAGGAGCGATCTGATTGGACCACAGCAAGATGAAAGGAGAGCTCTGATTGGACCACAGCAGGAGAAAAAGAGCGATCTGATTGGACGACAGCAAGATGAAAGGAGAGCTCTGATTGGACCGTGGCATAAAAGGAGGGATCTGATTGGACCACAGCAAGAGGAAAGGAGGGATCTGATTGGACCACAGCAGGAGGAAAGGAGCGATCTGATTGGACCGTGGCATAAAAGGAGGGATCTGATTGGACCACAGCAGGAGGAAAGGAGCGATCTGATTGGACCACAGCAAGATGAAAGGAGAGCTCTGATTGGACCGTGGCATAAAAGGAGGGATCTGATTGGACCACAGCAAGAGGAAAGGAGGGATCTGATTGGACCACAGCAGGAGGAAAGGAGCGATCTGATTGGACGACAGCAAGATGAAAGGAGAGCTCTGATTGGACCGTGGCATAAAAGGAGAGCTCTGATTGGACCACAGCAGGAGGAAAGGAGCGATCTGATTGGACGACAGCAAGAGGAAAGGAGGGATCTGATTGGACCACAGCAGGAGGAAAGGAGCGATCTGATTGGACGACAGCAAGATGAAAGGAGAGCTCTGATTGGACCGTGGCATAAAAGGAGAGCTCTGATTGGACCACATCAAGAGGAAAGGAGGGATCTGATTGGACCACAGCAGGAGGAAAGGAGCGATCTGATTGGACCACAGCAAGATGAAAGGAGAGCTCTGATTGGACAACAGCAGGAGAAAAGGAGCGATCTGATTGGACGACAGCAAGATGAAAGGAGAGCTCTGATTGGACCGTGGCATAAAAGGAGGGATCTGATTGGACCACAGCAGGAGGAAAGGAGCGATCTGATTGGACCACAGCAAGATGAAAGGAGAGCTCTGATTGGACCGTGGCATAAAAGGAGGGATCTGATTGGACCACAGCAAGAGGAAAGGAGGGATCTGATTGGACCACAGCAGGAGGAAAGGAGCGATCTGATTGGACCACAGCAAGATGAAAGGAGAGCTCTGATTGGACCGTGGGATAAAAGGAGGGATCTGATTGGACCACAGCAAGAGGAAAGGAGGGATCTGATTGGACCACAGCAGGAGGAAAGGAGCGATCTGATTGGACCACAGCAAGATGAAAGGAGAGCTCTGATTGGACCACAGCAGGAGAAAAGGAGCGATCTGATTGGACGACAGCAAGATGAAAGGAGAGCTCTGATTGGACCGTGGCATAAAAGGAGGGATCTGATTGGACCACAGCAGGAGGAAAGGAGCGATCTGATTGGACCACAGCAAGATGAAAGGAGAGCTCTGATTGGACAACAGCAGGAGAAAAGGAGCGATCTGATTGGACGACAGCAAGATGAAAGGAGAGCTCTGATTGGACCGTGGCATAAAAGGAGGGATCTGATTGGACCACAGCAGGAGGACAGGAGCGATCTGATTGGACCACAGCAAGATGAAAGGAGAGCTCTGATTGGACCGTGGCATAAAAGGAGGGATCTGATTGGACCACAGCAAGAGGAAAGGAGGGATCTGATTGGACCACAGCAGGAGAAAAGGAGCGATCTGATTGGACCACAGCAAGATGAAAGGAGAGCTCTGATTGGACCACAGCAGGAGAAAAGGAGCGATCTGATTGGACGACAGCAAGATGAAAGGAGAGCTCTGATTGGACCGTGGCATAAAAGGAGGGATCTGATTGGACCACAGCAGGAGGAAAGGAGCGATCTGATTGGACCACAGCAAGATGAAAGGAGAGCTCTGATTGGACCGTGGCATAAAGGAGGGATCTGATTGGACCACAGCAAGAGGAAAGGAGGGATCTGATTGGACCACAGCAGGAGGAAAGGAGCGATCTGATTGGACGACAGCAAGATGAAAGGAGAACTCTGATTGGACCATGGCATAAAAGGAGGGCTCTGATTGGACCACAGCAAGAGGAAAGGAGGGATCTGATTGGACCACAGCAGGAAGAAAGGAGCGATCTGATTGGACCACAGCAAGATGAAAGGAGAGTTCTGATTGGACCACAGCAGGAGAAAAGGAGCGATCTAATTGGATGACAGCAAGATGAAAGGAGAGCTCTGATTGGACCGTGGCATAAAAGGAGGGATCTGATTGGACCACAGCAGGAGGAAAGGAGCGATCTGATTGGACCACAGCAAGATGAAAGGAGAGCTCTGATTGGACCGTGGCATAAAAGGAGGGATCTGATTGGACCACAGCAAGAGGAAAGGAGGTATCTGATTGGAACACAGCAGGAGGAAAGGAGCGATCTGATTGGACCACAGCAAGATGAAAGGAGAGCTCTGATTGGACCGTGGCATAAAAGGAGGGATCTGATTGGACCACAGCAAGAGGAAAGGAGGGATCTGATTGGACCACAGCAGGAGGAAAGGAGCGATCTGATTGGACCACAGCAAGATGAAAGGAGAGCTCTGATTGGACCACAGCAGGAGAAAAAGAGCGATCTGATTGGACGACAGCAAGATGAAAGGAGAGCTCTGATTGGACCGTGGCATAAAAGGAGGGATCTGATTGGACCACAGCAAGAGGAAAGGAGGGATCTGATTGGACCACAGCAGGAGGAAAGGAGCGATCTGATTGGACCGTGGCATAAAAGGAGGGATCTGATTGGACCACAGCAGGAGGAAAGGAGCGATCTGATTGGACCACAGCAAGATGAAAGGAGAGCTCTGATTGGACCGTGGCATAAAAGGAGGGATCTGATTGGACCACAGCAAGAGGAAAGGAGGGATCTGATTGGACCACAGCAGGAGGAAAGGAGCGATCTGATTGGACGACAGCAAGATGAAAGGAGAGCTCTGATTGGACCGTGGCATAAAAGGAGAGCTCTGATTGGACCACAGCAGGAGGAAAGGAGCGATCTGATTGGACGACAGCAAGAGGAAAGGAGGGATCTGATTGGACCACAGCAGGAGGAAAGGAGCGATCTGATTGGACGACAGCAAGATGAAAGGAGAGCTCTGATTGGACCGTGGCATAAAAGGAGAGCTCTGATTGGACCACATCAAGAGGAAAGGAGGGATCTGATTGGACCACAGCAGGAGGAAAGGAGCGATCTGATTGGACCACAGCAAGATGAAAGGAGAGCTCTGATTGGACAACAGCAGGAGAAAAGGAGCGATCTGATTGGACGACAGCAAGATGAAAGGAGAGCTCTGATTGGACCGTGGCATAAAAGGAGGGATCTGATTGGACCACAGCAGGAGGAAAGGAGCGATCTGATTGGACCACAGCAAGATGAAAGGAGAGCTCTGATTGGACCGTGGCATAAAAGGAGGGATCTGATTGGACCACAGCAAGAGGAAAGGAGGGATCTGATTGGACCACAGCAGGAGGAAAGGAGCGATCTGATTGGACGACAGCAAGATGAAAGGAGAGCTCTGATTGGACCACAGCAGGAGAAAAGGAGCGATCTGATTGGATGACAGCAAGATGAAAGGAGAGCTCTGATTGGACCGTGGCATAAAAGGAGGGATCTGATTGGACCACAGCAGGAGAAAAGGAGCGATCTGATTCGACCACAGCAAGATGAAAGGAGAGCTCTGATTGGACCGTGGCATAAAAGGAGGGATCTGATTGGACCACAGCAAGAGGAAAGGAGGGATCTGATTGGACCACAGCAGGAGGAAAGGAGCGATCTGATTGGACCACAGCAAGATGAAAGGAGAGCTCTGATTGGACCGTGGGATAAAAGGAGGGATCTGATTGGACCACAGCAAGAGGAAAGGAGGGATCTGATTGGACCACAGCAGGAGGAAAGGAGCGATCTGATTGGACCACAGCAAGATGAAAGGAGAGCTCTGATTGGACCGTGGCATAAAAGGAGGGATCTGATTGGACCACAGCAAGAGGAAAAGAGGGATCTGATTGGACCACAGCAGGAGGAAAGGAGCGATCTGATTGGACGACAGCAAGATGAAAGGAGAGCTCTGATTGGACCGTGGGATAAAAGGAGGGATCTGATTGGACCACAGCAAGAGGAAAGGAGGGATCTGATTGGACCACAGCAGGAGGAAAGGAGCGATCTGATTGGACCACAGCAAGATGAAAGGAGAGCTCTAATTGGACCACAGCAGGAGAAAAGGAGCGATCTAATTGGACGACAGCAAGATGAAAGGAGAGATCTGATTGGACCGTGGCATAAAAGGAGGGATCTGATTGGACCACAGCAGGAGGAAAGGAGCGATCTGATTGGACCACAGCAAGATGAAAGGAGAGCTCTGATTGGACCACAGCAGGAGAAAAGGAGCGATCTGATTGGACGACAGCAAGATGAAAGGAGAGCTCTGATTGGACCGTGGCATAAAAGGAGGGATCTGATTGGACCACAGCAGGAGGAAAGGAGCGATCTGATTGGACCACAGCAAGATGAAAGGAGAGCTCTGATTGGACAACAGCAGGAGAAAAGGAGCGATCTGATTGGACGACAGCAAGATGAAAGGAGAGCTCTGATTGGACCGTGGCATAAAAGGAGGGATCTGATTGGACCACAGCAGGAGGAAAGGAGCGATCTGATTGGACCACAGCAAGATGAAAGGAGAGCTCTGATTGGACCGTGGCATAAAAGGAGGGATCTGATTGGACCACAGCAAGAGGAAAGGACGGATCTGATTGGACCACAGCAGGAGGAAAGGAGCGATCTGATTGGACCACAGCAAGATGAAAGGAGAGCTCTGATTGGACCGTGGGATAAAAGGAGGGATCTGATTGGACCACAGCAAGAGGAAAGGAGGGATCTGATTGGACCACAGCAGGAGAAAAGGAGCGATCTGATTGGACCACAGCAAGATGAAAGGAGAGCTCTGATTGGACCACAGCAGGAGAAAAGGAGCGATCTGATTGGACGACAGCAAGATGAAAGGAGAGCTCTGATTGGACCGTGGCATAAAAGGAGGGATCTGATTGGACCACAGCAGGAGGAAAGGAGCGATCTGATTGGACCACAGCAAGATGAAAGGAGAGCTCTGATTGGACCGTGGGATAAAAGGAGGGATCTGATTGGACCACAGCAAGAGGAAAGGAGGGATCTGATTGGACCACAGCAGGAGGAAAGGAGCGATCTGATTGGACCACAGAAAGATGAAAGGAGAGCTCTGATTGGACCACAGCAGGAGAAAAGGAGCGATCTGATTGGACGACAGCAAGATGAAAGGAGAGCTCTGATTGGACCGTGGCATAAAAGGAGGGATCTGATTGGACCACAGCAGGAGGAAAGGAGCGATCTGATTGGACCACAGCAAGATGAAAGCAGAGCTCTGATTGGACAACAGCAGGAGAAAAGGAGCGATCTGATTGGACGACAGCAAGATGAAAGGAGAGCTCTGATTGGACCGTGGCATAAAAGGAGGGATCTGATTGGACCACAGCAGGAGGAAAGGAGCGATGTGATTGGACCACAGCAAGATGAAAGGAGAGCTCTGATTGGACCGTGGCATAAAAGGAGGGATCTGATTGGACCACAGCAGGAGGAAAGGAGCGATCTGATTGGACCACAGCAAGATGAAAGCAGAGCTCTGATTGGACAACAGCAGGAGAAAAGGAGCGATCTGATTGGACGACAGCAAGATGAAAGGAGAGCTCTGATTGGACCGTGGCATAAAAGGAGGGATCTGATTGGACCACAGCAGGAGGAAAGGAGCGATCTGATTGGACCACAGCAAGATGAAAGGAGAGCTCTGATTGGACCGTGGCATAAAAGGAGGGATCTGATTGGACCACAGCAAGAGGAAAGGAGGGATCTGATTGGACCACAGCAGGAGGAAAGGAGCGATCTGATTGGACGACAGCAAGATGAAAGGAGAGCTCTGATTGGACCACAGCAGGAGAAAAGGAGCGATCTGATTGGATGACAGCAAGATGAAAGGAGAGCTCTGATTGGACCGTGGCATAAAAGGAGGGATCTGATTGGACCACAGCAGGAGAAAAGGAGCGATCTGATTCGACCACAGCAAGATGAAAGGAGAGCTCTGATTGGACCGTGGCATAAAAGGAGGGATCTGATTGGACCACAGCAAGAGGAAAGGAGGGATCTGATTGGACCACAGCAGGAGGAAAGGAGCGATCTGATTGGACCACAGCAAGATGAAAGGAGAGCTCTGATTGGACCGTGGGATAAAAGGAGGGATCTGATTGGACCACAGCAAGAGGAAAGGAGGGATCTGATTGGACCACAGCAGGAGGAAAGGAGCGATCTGATTGGACCACAGCAAGATGAAAGGAGAGCTCTGATTGGACCACAGCAGGAGAAAAGGAGCGATCTGATTGGACGACAGCAAGATGAAAGGAGAGCTCTGATTGGACCGTGGCATAAAAGGAGGGATCTGATTGGACCACAGCAGGAGGAAAGGAGCGATCTGATTGGACCACAGCAAGATGAAAGGAGAGCTCTGATTGGACAACAGCAGGAGAAAAGGAGCGATCTGATTGGACGACAGCAAGATGAAAGGAGAGCTCTGATTGGACCGTGGCATAAAAGGAGGGATCTGATTGGACCACAGCAGGAGGAAAGGAGCGATCTGATTGGACCACAGCAAGATGAAAGGAGAGCTCTGATTGGACCGTGGCATAAAAGGAGGGATCTGATTGGACCACAGCAAGAGGAAAGGAGGGATCTGATTGGACCACAGCAGGAGGAAAGGAGCGATCTGATTGGACCGTGGCATAAAAGGAGGGATCTGATTGGACCACAGCAGGAGGAAAGGAGCGATCTGATTGGACCACAGCAAGATGAAAGGAGAGCTCTGATTGGACCGTGGCATAAAAGGAGGGATCTGATTGGACCACAGCAAGAGGAAAGGAGGGATCTGATTGGACCACAGCAGGAGGAAAGGAGCGATCTGATTGGACGACAGCAAGATGAAAGGAGAGCTCTGATTGGACCGTGGCATAAAAGGAGAGCTCTGATTGGACCACAGCAGGAGGAAAGGAGCGATCTGATTGGACGACAGCAAGAGGAAAGGAGGGATCTGATTGGACCACAGCAGGAGGAAAGGAGCGATCTGATTGGACAACAGCAAGATGAAAGGAGAGCTCTGATTGGACCGTGGCATAAAAGGAGAGCTCTGATTGGACCACATCAAGAGGAAAGGAGGGATCTGATTGGACCACAGCAGGAGGAAAGGAGCGATCTGATTGGACCACAGCAAGATGAAAGGAGAGCTCTGATTGGACAACAGCAGGAGAAAAGGAGCGATCTGATTGGACGACAGCAAGATGAAAGGAGAGCTCTGATTGGACCGTGGCATAAAAGGAGGGATCTGATTGGACCACAGCAGGAGGAAAGGAGTGATCTGATTGGACCACAGCAAGATGAAAGGAGAGCTCTGATTGGACCGTGGCATAAAAGGAGGGATCTGATTGGACCACAGCAAGAGGAAAGGAGGGATCTGATTGGACCACAGCAGGAGGAAAGGAGCGATCTGATTGGACGACAGCAAGATGAAAGGAGAGCTCTGATTGGACCACAGCAGGAGAAAAGGAGCGATCTGATTGGATGACAGCAAGATGAAAGGAGAGCTCTGATTGGACCGTGGCATAAAAGGAGGGATCTGATTGGACCACAGCAGGAGAAAAGGAGCGATCTGATTCGACCACAGCAAGATGAAAGGAGAGCTCTGATTGGACCGTGGCATAAAAGGAGGGATCTGATTGGACCACAGCAAGAGGAAAGGAGGGATCTGATTGGACCACAGCAGGAGGAAAGGAGCGATCTGATTGGACCACAGCAAGATGAAAGGAGAGCTCTGATTGGACCGTGGGATAAAAGGAGGGATCTGATTGGACCACAGCAAGAGGAAAGGAGGGATCTGATTGGACCACAGCAGGAGGAAAGGAGCGATCTGATTGGACCACAGCAAGATGAAAGGAGAGCTCTGATTGGACCACAGCAGGAGAAAAGGAGCGATCTGATTGGACGACAGCAAGATGAAAGGAGAGCTCTGATTGGACCGTGGCATAAAAGGAGGGATCTGATTGGACCACAGCAGGAGGAAAGGAGCGATCTGATTGGACCACAGCAAGATGAAAGGAGAGCTCTGATTGGACAACAGCAGGAGAAAAGGAGCGATCTGATTGGACGACAGCAAGATGAAAGGAGAGCTCTGATTGGACCGTGGCATAAAAGGAGGGATCTGATTGGACCACAGCAGGAGGAAAGGAGCGATCTGATTGGACCACAGCAAGATGAAAGGAGAGCTCTGATTGGACCGTGGCATAAAAGGAGGGATCTGATTGGACCACAGCAAGAGGAAAGGAGGGATCTGATTGGACCACAGCAGGAGAAAAGGAGCGATCTGATTGGACCACAGCAAGATGAAAGGAGAGCTCTGATTGGACCACAGCAGGAGAAAAGGAGCGATCTGATTGGACGACAGCAAGATGAAAGGAGAGCTCTGATTGGACCGTGGCATAAAAGGAGGGATCTGATTGGACCACAGCAGGAGGAAAGGAGCGATCTGATTGGACCACAGCAAGATGAAAGGAGAGCTCTGATTGGACCGTGGCATAAAGGAGGGATCTGATTGGACCACAGCAAGAGGAAAGGAGGTATCTGATTGGAACACAGCAGGAGGAAAGGAGCGATCTGATTGGACCACAGCAAGATGAAAGGAGAGCTCTGATTGGACCGTGGCATAAAAGGAGGGATCTGATTGGACCACAGCAAGAGGAAAGGAGGGATCTGATTGGACCACAGCAGGAGGAAAGGAGCGATCTGATTGGACCACAGCAAGATGAAAGGAGAGCTCTGATTGGACCACAGCAGGAGAAAAAGAGCGATCTGATTGGACGACAGCAAGATGAAAGGAGAGCTCTGATTGGACCGTGGCATAAAAGGAGGGATCTGATTGGACCACAGCAAGAGGAAAGGAGGGATCTGATTGGACCACAGCAGGAGGAAAGGAGCGATCTGATTGGACCGTGGCATAAAAGGAGGGATCTGATTGGACCACAGCAGGAGGAAAGGAGCGATCTGATTGGACCACAGCAAGATGAAAGGAGAGCTCTGATTGGACCGTGGCATAAAAGGAGGGATCTGATTGGACCACAGCAAGAGGAAAGGAGGGATCTGATTGGACCACAGCAGGAGGAAAGGAGCGATCTGATTGGACGACAGCAAGATGAAAGGAGAGCTCTGATTGGACCGTGGCATAAAAGGAGAGCTCTGATTGGACCACAGCAGGAGGAAAGGAGCGATCTGATTGGACGACAGCAAGAGGAAAGGAGGGATCTGATTGGACCACAGCAGGAGGAAAGGAGCGATCTGATTGGACGACAGCAAGATGAAAGGAGAGCTCTGATTGGACCGTGGCATAAAAGGAGAGCTCTGATTGGACCACATCAAGAGGAAAGGAGGGATCTGATTGGACCACAGCAGGAGGAAAGGAGCGATCTGATTGGACCACAGCAAGATGAAAGGAGAGCTCTGATTGGACAACAGCAGGAGAAAAGGAGCGATCTGATTGGACGACAGCAAGATGAAAGGAGAGCTCTGATTGGACCGTGGCATAAAAGGAGGGATCTGATTGGACCACAGCAGGAGGAAAGGAGCGATCTGATTGGACCACAGCAAGATGAAAGGAGAGCTCTGATTGGACCGTGGCATAAAAGGAGGGATCTGATTGGACCACAGCAAGAGGAAAGGAGGGATCTGATTGGACCACAGCAGGAGGAAAGGAGCGATCTGATTGGACCACAGCAAGATGAAAGGAGAGCTCTGATTGGACCGTGGGATAAAAGGAGGGATCTGATTGGACCACAGCAAGAGGAAAGGAGGGATCTGATTGGACCACAGCAGGAGGAAAGGAGCGATCTGATTGGACCACAGCAAGATGAAAGGAGAGCTCTGATTGGACCACAGCAGGAGAAAAGGAGCGATCTGATTGGACGACAGCAAGATGAAAGGAGAGCTCTGATTGGACCGTGGCATAAAAGGAGGGATCTGATTGGACCACAGCAGGAGGAAAGGAGCGATCTGATTGGACCACAGCAAGATGAAAGGAGAGCTCTGATTGGACAACAGCAGGAGAAAAGGAGCGATCTGATTGGACGACAGCAAGATGAAAGGAGAGCTCTGATTGGACCGTGGCATAAAAGGAGGGATCTGATTGGACCACAGCAGGAGGACAGGAGCGATCTGATTGGACCACAGCAAGATGAAAGGAGAGCTCTGATTGGACCGTGGCATAAAAGGAGGGATCTGATTGGACCACAGCAAGAGGAAAGGAGGGATCTGATTGGACCACAGCAGGAGAAAAGGAGCGATCTGATTGGACCACAGCAAGATGAAAGGAGAGCTCTGATTGGACCACAGCAGGAGAAAAGGAGCGATCTGATTGGACGACAGCAAGATGAAAGGAGAGCTCTGATTGGACCGTGGCATAAAAGGAGGGATCTGATTGGACCACAGCAGGAGGAAAGGAGCGATCTGATTGGACCACAGCAAGATGAAAGGAGAGCTCTGATTGGACCGTGGCATAAAGGAGGGATCTGATTGGACCACAGCAAGAGGAAAGGAGGGATCTGATTGGACCACAGCAGGAGGAAAGGAGCGATCTGATTGGACGACAGCAAGATGAAAGGAGAACTCTGATTGGACCATGGCATAAAAGGAGGGCTCTGATTGGACCACAGCAAGAGGAAAGGAGGGATCTGATTGGACCACAGCAGGAAGAAAGGAGCGATCTGATTGGACCACAGCAAGATGAAAGGAGAGTTCTGATTGGACCACAGCAGGAGAAAAGGAGCGATCTAATTGGATGACAGCAAGATGAAAGGAGAGCTCTGATTGGACCGTGGCATAAAAGGAGGGATCTGATTGGACCACAGCAGGAGGAAAGGAGCGATCTGATTGGACCACAGCAAGATGAAAGGAGAGCTCTGATTGGACCGTGGCATAAAAGGAGGGATCTGATTGGACCACAGCAAGAGGAAAGGAGGTATCTGATTGGAACACAGCAGGAGGAAAGGAGCGATCTGATTGGACCACAGCAAGATGAAAGGAGAGCTCTGATTGGACCGTGGCATAAAAGGAGGGATCTGATTGGACCACAGCAAGAGGAAAGGAGGGATCTGATTGGACCACAGCAGGAGGAAAGGAGCGATCTGATTGGACCACAGCAAGATGAAAGGAGAGCTCTGATTGGACCACAGCAGGAGAAAAAGAGCGATCTGATTGGACGACAGCAAGATGAAAGGAGAGCTCTGATTGGACCGTGGCATAAAAGGAGGGATCTGATTGGACCACAGCAAGAGGAAAGGAGGGATCTGATTGGACCACAGCAGGAGGAAAGGAGCGATCTGATTGGACCGTGGCATAAAAGGAGGGATCTGATTGGACCACAGCAGGAGGAAAGGAGCGATCTGATTGGACCACAGCAAGATGAAAGGAGAGCTCTGATTGGACCGTGGCATAAAAGGAGGGATCTGATTGGACCACAGCAAGAGGAAAGGAGGGATCTGATTGGACCACAGCAGGAGGAAAGGAGCGATCTGATTGGACGACAGCAAGATGAAAGGAGAGCTCTGATTGGACCGTGGCATAAAAGGAGAGCTCTGATTGGACCACAGCAGGAGGAAAGGAGCGATCTGATTGGACGACAGCAAGAGGAAAGGAGGGATCTGATTGGACCACAGCAGGAGGAAAGGAGCGATCTGATTGGACGACAGCAAGATGAAAGGAGAGCTCTGATTGGACCGTGGCATAAAAGGAGAGCTCTGATTGGACCACATCAAGAGGAAAGGAGGGATCTGATTGGACCACAGCAGGAGGAAAGGAGCGATCTGATTGGACCACAGCAAGATGAAAGGAGAGCTCTGATTGGACAACAGCAGGAGAAAAGGAGCGATCTGATTGGACGACAGCAAGATGAAAGGAGAGCTCTGATTGGACCGTGGCATAAAAGGAGGGATCTGATTGGACCACAGCAGGAGGAAAGGAGCGATCTGATTGGACCACAGCAAGATGAAAGGAGAGCTCTGATTGGACCGTGGCATAAAAGGAGGGATCTGATTGGACCACAGCAAGAGGAAAGGAGGGATCTGATTGGACCACAGCAGGAGGAAAGGAGCGATCTGATTGGACGACAGCAAGATGAAAGGAGAGCTCTGATTGGACCACAGCAGGAGAAAAGGAGCGATCTGATTGGATGACAGCAAGATGAAAGGAGAGCTCTGATTGGACCGTGGCATAAAAGGAGGGATCTGATTGGACCACAGCAGGAGAAAAGGAGCGATCTGATTCGACCACAGCAAGATGAAAGGAGAGCTCTGATTGGACCGTGGCATAAAAGGAGGGATCTGATTGGACCACAGCAAGAGGAAAGGAGGGATCTGATTGGACCACAGCAGGAGGAAAGGAGCGATCTGATTGGACCACAGCAAGATGAAAGGAGAGCTCTGATTGGACCGTGGGATAAAAGGAGGGATCTGATTGGACCACAGCAAGAGGAAAGGAGGGATCTGATTGGACCACAGCAGGAGGAAAGGAGCGATCTGATTGGACCACAGCAAGATGAAAGGAGAGCTCTGATTGGACCACAGCAGGAGAAAAGGAGCGATCTGATTGGACGACAGCAAGATGAAAGGAGAGCTCTGATTGGACCGTGGCATAAAAGGAGGGATCTGATTGGACCACAGCAGGAGGAAAGGAGCGATCTGATTGGACCACAGCAAGATGAAAGGAGAGCTCTGATTGGACAACAGCAGGAGAAAAGGAGCGATCTGATTGGACGACAGCAAGATGAAAGGAGAGCTCTGATTGGACCGTGGCATAAAAGGAGGGATCTGATTGGACCACAGCAAGAGGAAAGGAGGGATCTGATTGGACCACAGCAGGAGAAAAGGAGCGATCTGATTGGACCACAGCAAGATGAAAGGAGAGCTCTGATTGGACCACAGCAGGAGAAAAGGAGCGATCTGATTGGACGACAGCAAGATGAAAGGAGAGCTCTGATTGGACCGTGGCATAAAAGGAGGGATCTGATTGGACCACAGCAGGAGGAAAGGAGCGATCTGATTGGACCACAGCAAGATGAAAGGAGAGCTCTGATTGGACCGTGGCATAAAGGAGGGATCTGATTGGACCACAGCAAGAGGAAAGGAGGGATCTGATTGGACCACAGCAGGAGGAAAGGAGCGATCTGATTGGACGACAGCAAGATGAAAGGAGAACTCTGATTGGACCATGGCATAAAAGGAGGGCTCTGATTGGACCACAGCAAGAGGAAAGGAGGGATCTGATTGGACCACAGCAGGAAGAAAGGAGCGATCTGATTGGACCACAGCAAGATGAAAGGAGAGTTCTGATTGGACCACAGCAGGAGAAAAGGAGCGATCTAATTGGATGACAGCAAGATGAAAGGAGAGCTCTGATTGGACCGTGGCATAAAAGGAGGGATCTGATTGGACCACAGCAGGAGGAAAGGAGCGATCTGATTGGACCACAGCAAGATGAAAGGAGAGCTCTGATTGGACCGTGGCATAAAAGGAGGGATCTGATTGGACCACAGCAAGAGGAAAGGAGGTATCTGATTGGAACACAGCAGGAGGAAAGGAGCGATCTGATTGGACCACAGCAAGATGAAAGGAGAGCTCTGATTGGACCGTGGCATAAAAGGAGGGATCTGATTGGACCACAGCAAGAGGAAAGGAGGGATCTGATTGGACCACAGCAGGAGGAAAGGAGCGATCTGATTGGACCACAGCAAGATGAAAGGAGAGCTCTGATTGGACCACAGCAGGAGAAAAAGAGCGATCTGATTGGACGACAGCAAGATGAAAGGAGAGCTCTGATTGGACCGTGGCATAAAAGGAGGGATCTGATTGGACCACAGCAAGAGGAAAGGAGGGATCTGATTGGACCACAGCAGGAGGAAAGGAGCGATCTGATTGGACCGTGGCATAAAAGGAGGGATCTGATTGGACCACAGCAGGAGGAAAGGAGCGATCTGATTGGACCACAGCAAGATGAAAGGAGAGCTCTGATTGGACCGTGGCATAAAAGGAGGGATCTGATTGGACCACAGCAAGAGGAAAGGAGGGATCTGATTGGACCACAGCAGGAGGAAAGGAGCGATCTGATTGGACGACAGCAAGATGAAAGGAGAGCTCTGATTGGACCGTGGCATAAAAGGAGAGCTCTGATTGGACCACAGCAGGAGGAAAGGAGCGATCTGATTGGACGACAGCAAGATGAAAGGAGAGCTCTGATTGGACCGTGGGATAAAAGGAGGGATCTGATTGGACCACAGCAAGATGAAAGGAGAGCTCTGATTGGACAACAGCAGGAGAAAAGGAGCGATCTGATTGGACGACAGCAAGATGAAAGGAGAGCTCTGATTGGACCGTGGCATAAAAGGAGGGATCTGATTGGACCACAGCAGGAGGAAAGGAGCGATCTGATTGGACCACAGCAAGATGAAAGGAGAGCTCTGATTGGACCGTGGCATAAAAGGAGGGATCTGATTGGACGACAGCAAGAGGAAAGGAGGGATCTGATTGGACCACAGCAGGAGGAAAGGAGCGATCTGATTGGACGACAGCAAGATGAAAGGAGAGCTCTGATTGGACCACAGCAGGAGAAAAAGGAGCGATCTGATTGGATGACAGCAAGATGAAAGGAGAGCTCTGATTGGACCGTGGCATAAAAGGAGGGATCTGATTGGACCACAGCAGGAGAAAAGGAGCGATCTGATTGGACCACAGCAAGATGAAAGGAGAGCTCTGATTGGACCGTGGCATAAAAGGAGGGATCTGATTGGACCACAGCAAGAGGAAAGGAGGGATCTGATTGGACCACAGCAGGAGGAAAGGAGCGATCTGATTGGACCACAGCAAGATGAAAAGAGAGCTCTGATTGGACCGTGGCATAAAAGGAGGGATCTGATTGGACCACAGCAGGAGGAAAGGAGTGATCTGATTGGACCACAGCAAGATGAAAGGAGAGCTCTGATTGGACCGTGGCATAAAAGGAGGGATCTGATTGGACCACAGCAAGAGGAAAGGAGGGATCTGATTGGACCACAGCAGGAAGAAAGGAGCGATCTGATTGGACCACAGCAAGATGAAAGGAGAGTTCTGATTGGACCACAGCAGGAGAAAAGGAGCGATCTAATTGGATGACAGCAAGATGAAAGGAGAGCTCTGATTGGACCGTGGCATAAAAGGAGGGATCTGATTGGACCACAGCAGGAGGAAAGGAGCGATCTGATTGGACCACAGCAAGATGAAAAGAGAGCTCTGATTGGACCGTGGCATAAAAGGAGGGATCTGATTGGACCACAGCAAGAGGAAAGGAGGGATCTGATTGGAACACAGCAGGAGGAAAGGAGCGATCTGATTGGACCACAGCAAGATGAAAGGAGAGCTCTGATTGGACCGTGGCATAAAAGGAGGGATCTGATTGGACCACAGCAAGAGGAAAGGAGGGATCTGATTGGACCACAGCAGGAGGAAAGGAGCGATCTGATTGGACCACAGCAAGATGAAAGGAGAGCTCTGATTGGACCGTGGGATAAAAGGAGGGATCTGATTGGACCACAGCAATTGGAAAGGAGGGATCTGATTGGACCACAGCAGGAGGAAAGGAGCGATCTGATTGGACCACAGCAAGATGAAAGGAGAGCTCTGATTGGACCACAGCAGGAGAAAAGGAGCGATCTGATTGGACGACAGCAAGATGAAAGGAGAGCTCTGATTGGACCGTGGCATAAAAGGAGGGATCTGATTGGACCACAGCATGAGGAAAGGAGCGATCTGATTGGACCACAGCAAGATGAAAGGAGAGCTCTGATTGGACCGTGGCATAAAGGAGGGATCTGATTGGACCACAGCAAGAGGAAAGGAGGGATCTGATTGGACCACAGCAGGAGGAAAGGAGCGATCTGATTGGACGACAGCAAGATGAAAGGAGAACTCTGATTGGACCATGGCATAAAAGGAGGGCTCTGATTGGACCACAGCAAGAGGAAAGGAGGGATCTGATTGGACCACAGCAGGAAGAAAGGAGCGATCTGATTGGACCACAGCAAGATGAAAGGAGAGTTCTGATTGGACCACAGCAGGAGAAAAGGAGCGATCTAATTGGATGACAGCAAGATGAAAGGAGAGCTCTGATTGGACCGTGGCATAAAAGGAGGGATCTGATTGGACCACAGCAGGAGGAAAGGAGCGATCTGATTGGACCACAGCAAGATGAAAAGAGAGCTCTGATTGGACCGTGGCATAAAAGGAGGGATCTGATTGGACCACAGCAAGAGGAAAGGAGGGATCTGATTGGAACACAGCAGGAGGAAAGGAGCGATCTGATTGGACCACAGCAAGATGAAAGGAGAGCTCTGATTGGACCGTGGCATAAAAGGAGGGATCTGATTGGACCACAGCAAGAGGAAAGGAGGGATCTGATTGGACCACAGCAGGAGGAAAGGAGCGATCTGATTGGACCACAGCAAGATGAAAGGAGAGCTCTGATTGGACCACAGCAGGAGAAAAAGAGCGATCTGATTGGACGACAGCAAGATGAAAGGAGAGCTCTGATTGGACCGTGGCATAAAAGGAGGGATCTGATTGGACCACAGCAAGAGGAAAGGAGGGATCTGATTGGACCACAGCAGGAGGAAAGGAGCGATCTGATTGGACCGTGGCATAAAAGGAGGGATCTGATTGGACCACAGCAGGAGGAAAGGAGCGATCTGATTGGACCACAGCAAGATGAAAGGAGAGCTCTGATTGGACCGTGGCATAAAAGGAGCGATCTGATTGGACGACAGCAAGATGAAAGGAGAGCTCTGATTGGACCGTGGCATAAAAGGAGGGATCTGATTGGACCACAGCAGGAGGAAAGGAGCGATCTGATTGGACCACAGCAAGATGAAAGGAGAGCTCTGATTGGACCGTGGCATAAAAGGAGGGATCTGATTGGACCACAGCAAGAGGAAAGGAGGGATCTGATTGGACCACAGCAAGATGAAAGGAGAGCTCTGATTGGACCGTGGCATAAAAGGAGCGATCTGATTGGACGACAGCAAGATGAAAGGAGAGCTCTGATTGGACCGTGGCATAAAAGGAGGGATCTGATTGGACCACAGCAGGAGGAAAGGAGCGATCTGATTGGACCACAGCAAGATGAAAGAAGAGCTCTGATTGGACCGTGGCATAAAAGGAGGGATCTGATTGGACCACAGCAAGAGGAAAGGAGGGATCTGATTGGACCACAGCAGGAGGAAAGGAGCGATCTGATTGGATGACAGCAAGATGAAAGGAGAGCTCTGATTGGACCACAGCAGGAGAAAAGGAGCGATCTGATTGGATGACAGCAAGATGAAAGGAGAGCTCTGATTGGACCGTGGCATAAAAGGAGGGATCTGATTGGACCACAGCAGGAGAAAAGGAGCGATCTGATTGGACCACAGCAAGATGAAAGGAGAGCTCTGATTGGACCGTGGCATAAAAGGAGGGATCTGATTGGACCACAGCAAGAGGAAAGGAGGGATCTGATTGGAACACAGCAGGAGGAAAGGAGCGATCTGATTGGACCACAGCAAGATGAAAGGAGAGCTCTGATTGGAACGTGGGATAAAAGGAGGGATCTGATTGGACCACAGCAAGAGGAAAGGAGGGATCTGATTGGACCACAGCAGGAGGAAAGGAGCGATCTGATTGGACCACAGCAAGATGAAAGGAGAGCTCTGATTGGACCACAGCAGGAGAAAAGGAGCGATCTGATTGGACGACAGCAAGATGAAAGGAGAGCTCTGATTGGACCGTGGCATAAAAGGAGGGATCTGATTGGACCACAGCAGGAGGAAAGGAGCGATCTGATTGGACCACAGCAAGATGAAAGGAGAGCTCTGATTGGACCGTGGCATAAAGGAGGGATCTGATTGGACCACAGCAAGAGGAAAGGAGGGATTTGATTGGACCACAGCAGGAGGAAAGGAGCGATCTGATTGGACGACAGCAAGATGAAAGGAGAACTCTGATTGGACCATGGCATAAAAGGAGGGCTCTGATTGGACCACAGCAAGAGGAAAGGAGGGATCTGATTGGACCACAGCAGGAAGAAAGGAGCGATCTGATTGGACCACAGCAAGATGAAAGGAGAGTTCTGATTGGACCACAGCAGGAGAAAAGGAGCGATCTAATTGGATGACAGCAAGATGAA
This sequence comes from Centroberyx gerrardi, assembly GCF_048128805.1. NCBI lineage: Eukaryota > Metazoa > Chordata > Actinopteri > Beryciformes > Berycidae > Centroberyx > Centroberyx gerrardi. The sequence continues at coordinate 34,898 of NW_027605248.1, forward strand.
AGGAGAGCTCTGATTGGACCGTGGCATAAAAAGAGGGATCTGATTGGACCACAGCAGGAGGAAAGGAGCGATCTGATTGGACCACAGCAAGATGAAAGGAGAGCTCTGATTGGACCGTGGCATAAAAGGAGGGATCTGATTGGACCACAGCAAGAGGAAAGGAGGGATCTGATTGGAACACAGCAGGAGGAAAGGAGCGATCTGATTGGACCACAGCAAGATGAAAGGAGAGCTCTGATTGGACCGTGGCATAAAAGGAGGGATCTGATTGGACCACAGCAAGAGGAAAGGAGGGATCTGATTGGACCACAGCAGGAGGAAAGGAGCGATCTGATTGGACCACAGCAAGATGAAAGGAGAGCTCTGATTGGACCACAGCAGGAGAAAAAGAGCGATCTGATTGGACGACAGCAAGATGAAAGGAGAGCTCTGATTGGACCGTGGCATAAAAGGAGGGATCTGATTGGACCACAGCAAGAGGAAAGGAGGGATCTGATTGGACCACAGCAGGAGGAAAGGAGCGATCTGATTGGACCGTGGCATAAAAGGAGGGATCTGATTGGACCACAGCAGGAGGAAAGGAGCGATCTGATTGGACCACAGCAAGATGAAAGGAGAGCTCTGATTGGACCGTGGCATAAAAGGAGCGATCTGATTGGACGACAGCAAGATGAAAGGAGAGCTCTGATTGGACCGTGGCATAAAAGGAGGGATCTGATTGGACCACAGCAGGAGGAAAGGAGCGATCTGATTGGACCACAGCAAGATGAAAGGAGAGCTCTGATTGGACCGTGGCATAAAAGGAGGGATCTGATTGGACCACAGCAAGAGGAAAGGAGGGATCTGATTGGACCACAGCACGAGGAAAGGAGCGATCTGATTGGACGACAGCAAGATGAAAGGAGAGCTTTGATTGGACCGTGGCATAAAAGGAGGGATCTGATTGGACCACAGCAAGAGGAAAGGAGGGATCTGATTGGACCACAGCAGGAAGAAAGGAGCGATCTGATTGGACCACAGCAAGATGAAAGGAGAGTTCTGATTGGACCACAGCAGGAGAAAAGGAGCGATCTAATTGGACGACAGCAAGATGAAAAGAGAGCTCTGATTGGACCGTGGCATAAAAGGAGGCATCTGATTGGACCACAGCAGGAGGAAAGGAGTGATCTGATTGGACCACAGCAAGATGAAAGGAGAGCTCTGATTGGACCGTGGCATAAAAGGAGGGATCTGATTGGACCACAGCAGGAGAAAAGGAGCGATCTGATTCGACCACAGCAAGATGAAAGGAGAGCTCTGATTGGACCGTGGCATAAAAGGAGGGATCTGATTGGACCACAGCAAGAGGAAAGGAGGGATCTGATTGGACCACAGCAGGAGGAAAGGAGCGATCTGATTGGACCACAGCAAGATGAAAGGAGAGCTCTGATTGGACCGTGGGATAAAAGGAGGGATCTGATTGGACCACAGCAAGAGGAAAGGAGGGATCTGATTGGACCACAGCAGGAGGAAAGGAGCGATCTGATTGGACCACAGCAAGATGAAAGGAGAGCTCTGATTGGACCACAGCAGGAGAAAAGGAGCGATCTGATTGGACGACAGCAAGATGAAAGGAGAGCTCTGATTGGACCGTGGCATAAAAGGAGGGATCTGATTGGACCACAGCAGGAGGAAAGGAGCGATCTGATTGGACCACAGCAAGATGAAAGGAGAGCTCTGATTGGACAACAGCAGGAGAAAAGGAGCGATCTGATTGGACGACAGCAAGATGAAAGGAGAGCTCTGATTGGACCGTGGCATAAAAGGAGGGATCTGATTGGACCACAGCAGGAGGAAAGGAGCGATCTGATTGGACCACAGCAAGATGAAAGGAGAGCTCTGATTGGACCGTGGCATAAAAGGAGGGATCTGATTGGACCACAGCAAGAGGAAAGGAGGGATCTGATTGGACCACAGCAGGAGGAAAGGAGCGATCTGATTGGACCGTGGCATAAAAGGAGGGATCTGATTGGACCACAGCAGGAGGAAAGGAGCGATCTGATTGGACCACAGCAAGATGAAAGGAGAGCTCTGATTGGACCGTGGCATAAAAGGAGGGATCTGATTGGACCACAGCAAGAGGAAAGGAGGGATCTGATTGGACCACAGCAGGAGGAAAGGAGCGATCTGATTGGACGACAGCAAGATGAAAGGAGAGCTCTGATTGGACCGTGGCATAAAAGGAGAGCTCTGATTGGACCACAGCAGGAGGAAAGGAGCGATCTGATTGGACGACAGCAAGAGGAAAGGAGGGATCTGATTGGACCACAGCAGGAGAAAAGGAGCGATCTGATTCGACCACAGCAAGATGAAAGGAGAGCTCTGATTGGACCGTGGCATAAAAGGAGGGATCTGATTGGACCACAGCAAGAGGAAAGGAGGGATCTGATTGGACCACAGCAGGAGGAAAGGAGCGATCTGATTGGACCACAGCAAGATGAAAGGAGAGCTCTGATTGGACCGTGGGATAAAAGGAGGGATCTGATTGGACCACAGCAAGAGGAAAGGAGGGATCTGATTGGACCACAGCAGGAGGAAAGGAGCGATCTGATTGGACCACAGCAAGATGAAAGGAGAGCTCTGATTGGACCACAGCAGGAGAAAAGGAGCGATCTGATTGGACGACAGCAAGATGAAAGGAGAGCTCTGATTGGACCGTGGCATAAAAGGAGGGATCTGATTGGACCACAGCAGGAGGAAAGGAGCGATCTGATTGGACCACAGCAAGATGAAAGGAGAGCTCTGATTGGACAACAGCAGGAGAAAAGGAGCGATCTGATTGGACGACAGCAAGATGAAAGGAGAGCTCTGATTGGACCGTGGCATAAAAGGAGGGATCTGATTGGACCACAGCAGGAGGAAAGGAGCGATCTGATTGGACCACAGCAAGATGAAAGGAGAGCTCTGATTGGACCGTGGCATAAAAGGAGGGATCTGATTGGACCACAGCAAGAGGAAAGGAGGGATCTGATTGGACCACAGCAGGAGAAAAGGAGCGATCTGATTGGACCACAGCAAGATGAAAGGAGAGCTCTGATTGGACCACAGCAGGAGAAAAGGAGCGATCTGATTGGACGACAGCAAGATGAAAGGAGAGCTCTGATTGGACCGTGGCATAAAAGGAGGGATCTGATTGGACCACAGCAGGAGGAAAGGAGCGATCTGATTGGACCACAGCAAGATGAAAGGAGAGCTCTGATTGGACCGTGGCATAAAGGAGGGATCTGATTGGACCACAGCAAGAGGAAAGGAGGTATCTGATTGGAACACAGCAGGAGGAAAGGAGCGATCTGATTGGACCACAGCAAGATGAAAGGAGAGCTCTGATTGGACCGTGGCATAAAAGGAGGGATCTGATTGGACCACAGCAAGAGGAAAGGAGGGATCTGATTGGACCACAGCAGGAGGAAAGGAGCGATCTGATTGGACCACAGCAAGATGAAAGGAGAGCTCTGATTGGACCACAGCAGGAGAAAAAGAGCGATCTGATTGGACGACAGCAAGATGAAAGGAGAGCTCTGATTGGACCGTGGCATAAAAGGAGGGATCTGATTGGACCACAGCAAGAGGAAAGGAGGGATCTGATTGGACCACAGCAGGAGGAAAGGAGCGATCTGATTGGACCGTGGCATAAAAGGAGGGATCTGATTGGACCACAGCAGGAGGAAAGGAGCGATCTGATTGGACCACAGCAAGATGAAAGGAGAGCTCTGATTGGACCGTGGCATAAAAGGAGGGATCTGATTGGACCACAGCAAGAGGAAAGGAGGGATCTGATTGGACCACAGCAGGAGGAAAGGAGCGATCTGATTGGACGACAGCAAGATGAAAGGAGAGCTCTGATTGGACCGTGGCATAAAAGGAGAGCTCTGATTGGACCACAGCAGGAGGAAAGGAGCGATCTGATTGGACGACAGCAAGAGGAAAGGAGGGATCTGATTGGACCACAGCAGGAGGAAAGGAGCGATCTGATTGGACGACAGCAAGATGAAAGGAGAGCTCTGATTGGACCGTGGCATAAAAGGAGAGCTCTGATTGGACCACATCAAGAGGAAAGGAGGGATCTGATTGGACCACAGCAGGAGGAAAGGAGCGATCTGATTGGACCACAGCAAGATGAAAGGAGAGCTCTGATTGGACAACAGCAGGAGAAAAGGAGCGATCTGATTGGACGACAGCAAGATGAAAGGAGAGCTCTGATTGGACCGTGGCATAAAAGGAGGGATCTGATTGGACCACAGCAGGAGGAAAGGAGCGATCTGATTGGACCACAGCAAGATGAAAGGAGAGCTCTGATTGGACCGTGGCATAAAAGGAGGGATCTGATTGGACCACAGCAAGAGGAAAGGAGGGATCTGATTGGACCACAGCAGGAGGAAAGGAGCGATCTGATTGGACCACAGCAAGATGAAAGGAGAGCTCTGATTGGACCGTGGGATAAAAGGAGGGATCTGATTGGACCACAGCAAGAGGAAAGGAGGGATCTGATTGGACCACAGCAGGAGGAAAGGAGCGATCTGATTGGACCACAGCAAGATGAAAGGAGAGCTCTGATTGGACCACAGCAGGAGAAAAGGAGCGATCTGATTGGACGACAGCAAGATGAAAGGAGAGCTCTGATTGGACCGTGGCATAAAAGGAGGGATCTGATTGGACCACAGCAGGAGGAAAGGAGCGATCTGATTGGACCACAGCAAGATGAAAGGAGAGCTCTGATTGGACAACAGCAGGAGAAAAGGAGCGATCTGATTGGACGACAGCAAGATGAAAGGAGAGCTCTGATTGGACCGTGGCATAAAAGGAGGGATCTGATTGGACCACAGCAGGAGGACAGGAGCGATCTGATTGGACCACAGCAAGATGAAAGGAGAGCTCTGATTGGACCGTGGCATAAAAGGAGGGATCTGATTGGACCACAGCAAGAGGAAAGGAGGGATCTGATTGGACCACAGCAGGAGAAAAGGAGCGATCTGATTGGACCACAGCAAGATGAAAGGAGAGCTCTGATTGGACCACAGCAGGAGAAAAGGAGCGATCTGATTGGACGACAGCAAGATGAAAGGAGAGCTCTGATTGGACCGTGGCATAAAAGGAGGGATCTGATTGGACCACAGCAGGAGGAAAGGAGCGATCTGATTGGACCACAGCAAGATGAAAGGAGAGCTCTGATTGGACCGTGGCATAAAGGAGGGATCTGATTGGACCACAGCAAGAGGAAAGGAGGGATCTGATTGGACCACAGCAGGAGGAAAGGAGCGATCTGATTGGACGACAGCAAGATGAAAGGAGAACTCTGATTGGACCATGGCATAAAAGGAGGGCTCTGATTGGACCACAGCAAGAGGAAAGGAGGGATCTGATTGGACCACAGCAGGAAGAAAGGAGCGATCTGATTGGACCACAGCAAGATGAAAGGAGAGTTCTGATTGGACCACAGCAGGAGAAAAGGAGCGATCTAATTGGATGACAGCAAGATGAAAGGAGAGCTCTGATTGGACCGTGGCATAAAAGGAGGGATCTGATTGGACCACAGCAGGAGGAAAGGAGCGATCTGATTGGACCACAGCAAGATGAAAGGAGAGCTCTGATTGGACCGTGGCATAAAAGGAGGGATCTGATTGGACCACAGCAAGAGGAAAGGAGGTATCTGATTGGAACACAGCAGGAGGAAAGGAGCGATCTGATTGGACCACAGCAAGATGAAAGGAGAGCTCTGATTGGACCGTGGCATAAAAGGAGGGATCTGATTGGACCACAGCAAGAGGAAAGGAGGGATCTGATTGGACCACAGCAGGAGGAAAGGAGCGATCTGATTGGACCACAGCAAGATGAAAGGAGAGCTCTGATTGGACCACAGCAGGAGAAAAAGAGCGATCTGATTGGACGACAGCAAGATGAAAGGAGAGCTCTGATTGGACCGTGGCATAAAAGGAGGGATCTGATTGGACCACAGCAAGAGGAAAGGAGGGATCTGATTGGACCACAGCAGGAGGAAAGGAGCGATCTGATTGGACCGTGGCATAAAAGGAGGGATCTGATTGGACCACAGCAGGAGGAAAGGAGCGATCTGATTGGACCACAGCAAGATGAAAGGAGAGCTCTGATTGGACCGTGGCATAAAAGGAGGGATCTGATTGGACCACAGCAAGAGGAAAGGAGGGATCTGATTGGACCACAGCAGGAGGAAAGGAGCGATCTGATTGGACGACAGCAAGATGAAAGGAGAGCTCTGATTGGACCGTGGCATAAAAGGAGAGCTCTGATTGGACCACAGCAGGAGGAAAGGAGCGATCTGATTGGACGACAGCAAGATGAAAGGAGAGCTCTGATTGGACCGTGGGATAAAAGGAGGGATCTGATTGGACCACAGCAAGATGAAAGGAGAGCTCTGATTGGACAACAGCAGGAGAAAAGGAGCGATCTGATTGGACGACAGCAAGATGAAAGGAGAGCTCTGATTGGACCGTGGCATAAAAGGAGGGATCTGATTGGACCACAGCAGGAGGAAAGGAGCGATCTGATTGGACCACAGCAAGATGAAAGGAGAGCTCTGATTGGACCGTGGCATAAAAGGAGGGATCTGATTGGACGACAGCAAGAGGAAAGGAGGGATCTGATTGGACCACAGCAGGAGGAAAGGAGCGATCTGATTGGACGACAGCAAGATGAAAGGAGAGCTCTGATTGGACCACAGCAGGAGAAAAAGGAGCGATCTGATTGGATGACAGCAAGATGAAAGGAGAGCTCTGATTGGACCGTGGCATAAAAGGAGGGATCTGATTGGACCACAGCAGGAGAAAAGGAGCGATCTGATTGGACCACAGCAAGATGAAAGGAGAGCTCTGATTGGACCGTGGCATAAAAGGAGGGATCTGATTGGACCACAGCAAGAGGAAAGGAGGGATCTGATTGGACCACAGCAGGAGGAAAGGAGCGATCTGATTGGACCACAGCAAGATGAAAGGAGAGCTCTGATTGGACCGTGGGATAAAAGGAGGGATCTGATTGGACCACAGCAAGAGGAAAGGAGGGATCTGATTGGACCACAGCAGGAGGAAAGGAGCGATCTGATTGGACCAGAGCAAGATGAAAGGAGAGCTCTGATTGGACCACAGCAGGAGAAAAGGAGCGATCTGATTGGACGACAGCAAGATGAAAGGAGAGCTCTGATTGGACCGTGGCATAAAAGGAGGGATCTGATTGGACCACAGCAGGAGGAAAGGAGCGATCTGATTGGACCACAGCAAGATGAAAGGAGAGCTCTGATTGGACCGTGGCATAAAGGAGGGATCTGATTGGACCACAGCAAGAGGAAAGGAGGGATCTGATTGGACCACAGCAGGAGGAAAGGAGCGATCTGATTGGACGACAGCAAGATGAAAGGAGAACTCTGATTGGACCATGGCATAAAAGGAGGGCTCTGATTGGACCACAGCAAGAGGAAAGGAGGGATCTGATTGGACCACAGCAGGAAGAAAGGAGCGATCTGATTGGACCACAGCAAGATGAAAGGAGAGTTATGATTGGACCACAGCAGGAGAAAAGGAGCGATCTAATTGGATGACAGCAAGATGAAAGGAGAGCTCTGATTGGACCGTGGCATAAAAGGAGGGATCTGATTGGACCACAGCAGGAGGAAAGGAGCGATCTGATTGGACCACAGCAAGATGAAAAGAGAGCTCTGATTGGACCGTGGCATAAAAGGAGGGATCTGATTGGACCACAGCAAGAGGAAAGGAGGGATCTGATTGGAACACAGCAGGAGGAAAGGAGCGATCTGATTGGACCACAGCAAGATGAAAGGAGAGCTCTGATTGGACCGTGGCATAAAAGGAGGGATCTGATTGGACCACAGCAAGAGGAAAGGAGGGATCTGATTGGACCACAGCAGGAGGAAAGGAGCGATCTGATTGGACCACAGCAAGATGAAAGGAGAGCTCTGATTGGACCACAGCAGGAGAAAAAGAGCGATCTGATTGGACGACAGCAAGATGAAAGGAGAGCTCTGATTGGACCGTGGCATAAAAGGAGGGATCTGATTGGACCACAGCAAGAGGAAAGGAGGGATCTGATTGGACCACAGCAGGAGGAAAGGAGCGATCTGATTGGACCACAGCAAGATGAAAGGAGAGCTCTGATTGGACCGTGGGATAAAAGGAGGGATCTGATTGGACCACAGCAAGAGGAAAGGAGGGATCTGATTGGACCACAGCAGGAGGAAAGGAGCGATCTGATTGGACCACAGCAAGATGAAAGGAGAGCTCTGATTGGACCACAGCAGGAGAAAATGAGCGATCTGATTGGACGACAGCAAGATGAAAGGAGAGCTCTGATTGGACCGTGGCATAAAAGGAGGGATCTGATTGGACCACAGCAGGAGGAAAGGAGCGATCTGATTGGACCACAGCAAGATGAAAGGAGAGCTCTGATTGGACCGTGGCATAAAGGAGGGATCTGATTGGACCACAGCAAGAGGAAAGGAGGGATCTGATTGGACCACAGCAGGAGGAAAGGAGCGATCTGATTGGACGACAGCAAGATGAAAGGAGAACTCTGATTGGACCATGGCATAAAAGGAGGGCTCTGATTGGACCACAGCAAGAGGAAAGGAGGGATCTGATTGGACCACAGCAGGAAGAAAGGAGCGATCTGATTGGACCACAGCAAGATGAAAGGAGAGTTCTGATTGGACCACAGCAGGAGAAAAGGAGCGATCTAATTGGATGACAGCAAGATGAAAGGAGAGCTCTGATTGGACCGTGGCATAAAAGGAGGGATCTGATTGGACCACAGCAGGAGGAAAGGAGCGATCTGATTGGACCACAGCAAGATGAAAAGAGAGCTCTGATTGGACCGTGGCATAAAAGGAGGGATCTGATTGGACCACAGCAAGAGGAAAGGAGGGATCTGATTGGAACACAGCAGGAGGAAAGGAGCGATCTGATTGGACCACAGCAAGATGAAAGGAGAGCTCTGATTGGACCGTGGCATAAAAGGAGGGATCTGATTGGACCACAGCAAGAGGAAAGGAGGGATCTGATTGGACCACAGCAGGAGGAAAGGAGCGATCTGATTGGACCACAGCAAGATGAAAGGAGAGCTCTGATTGGACCACAGCAGGAGAAAAAGAGCGATCTGATTGGACGACAGCAAGATGAAAGGAGAGCTCTGATTGGACCGTGGCATAAAAGGAGGGATCTGATTGGACCACAGCAAGAGGAAAGGAGGGATCTGATTGGACCACAGCAGGAGGAAAGGAGCGATCTGATTGGACCACAGCAAGATGAAAGGAGAGCTCTGATTGGACCGTGGGATAAAAGGAGGGATCTGATTGGACCACAGCAAGAGGAAAGGAGGGATCTGATTGGACCACAGCAGGAGGAAAGGAGCGATCTGATTGGACCACAGCAAGATGAAAGGAGAGCTCTGATTGGACCACAGCAGGAGAAAATGAGCGATCTGATTGGACGACAGCAAGATGAAAGGAGAGCTCTGATTGGACCGTGGCATAAAAGGAGGGATCTGATTGGACCACAGCAGGAGGAAAGGAGCGATCTGATTGGACCACAGCAAGATGAAAGTAGAGCTCTGATTGGACCGTGGCATAAAGGAGGGATCTGATTGGACCACAGCAAGAGGAAAGGAGGGATCTGATTGGACCACAGCAGGAGGAAAGGAGCGATCTGATTGGACGACAGCAAGATGAAAGGAGAACTCTGATTGGACCATGGCATAAAAGGAGGGCTCTGATTGGACCACAGCAAGAGGAAAGGAGGGATCTGATTGGACCACAGCAGGAAGAAAGGAGCGATCTGATTGGACCACAGCAAGATGAAAGGAGAGTTCTGATTGGACCACAGCAGGAGAAAAGGAGCGATCTAATTGGATGACAGCAAGATGAAAGGAGAGCTCTGATTGGACCGTGGCATAAAAGGAGGGATCTGATTGGACCACAGCAGGAGGAAAGGAGCGATCTGATTGGACCACAGCAAGATGAAAAGAGAGCTCTGATTGGACCGTGGCATAAAAGGAGGGATCTGATTGGACCACAGCAAGAGGAAAGGAGGGATCTGATTGGAACACAGCAGGAGGAAAGGAGCGATCTGATTGGACCACAGCAAGATGAAAGGAGAGCTCTGATTGGACCGTGGCATAAAAGGAGGGATCTGATTGGACCACAGCAAGAGGAAAGGAGGGATCTGATTGGACCACAGCAGGAGGAAAGGAGCGATCTGATTGGACCACAGCAAGATGAAAGGAGAGCTCTGATTGGACCACAGCAGGAGAAAAAGAGCGATCTGATTGGACGACAGCAAGATGAAAGGAGAGCTCTGATTGGACCGTGGCATAAAAGGAGGGATCTGATTGGACCACAGCAAGAGGAAAGGAGGGATCTGATTGGACCACAGCAAGAGGAAAGGAGGGATCTGATTGGACCACAGCAGGAGGAAAGGAGCGATCTGATTGGACGACAGCAAGATGAAAGGAGAGCTCTGATTGGACCGTGGCATAAAAGGAGAGCTTTGATTGGACCACATCAAGAGGAAAGGAGGGATCTGATTGGACCACAGCAGGAGGAAAGGAGCGATCTGATTGGACCACAGCAAGATGAAAGGAGAGCTCTGATTGGACAACAGCAGGAGAAAAGGAGCGATCTGATTGGACGACAGCAAGATGAAAGGAGAGCTCTGATTGGACCACAGCAGGAGAAAAGGAGCGATCTAATTGGACGACAGCAAGATGAAAGGAGAGATCTGATTGGACCGTGGCATAAAAGGAGGGATCTGATTGGACCACAGCAGGAGGAAAGGAGCGATCTGATTGGACCACAGCAAGATGAAAGGAGAGCTCTGATTGGACCACAGCAGGAGAAAAGGAGCGATCTAATTGGACGACAGCAAGATGAAAGAAGAGCTCTGATTGGACCGTGGCATAAAAGGAGGGATCTGATTGGACCACAGCAGGAGGAAAGGAGCGATCTGATTGGACCACAGCAAGATGAAAGGAGAGCTCTGATTGGACCACAGCAGGAGAAAAGGAGCGATCTGATTGGACGACAGCAAGATGAAAGGAGAGCTCTGATTGGACCGTGGCATAAAAGGAGGGATCTGATTGGACCACAGCAGGAGGAAAGGAGCGATCTGATTGGACCACAGCAAGATGAAAGGAGAGCTCTGAGTGGACCGTGGCATAAAAGGAGGGATCTGATTGGACCACAGCAAGAGGAAAGGAGGGATCTGATTGGACCAAAGCAGGAGGAAAGGAGCGATCTGATTGGACGACAGCAAGATGAAAGGAGAGCTCTGATTGGACCACAGCAGGAGAAAAGGAGCGATCTGATTGGATGACAGCAAGATGAAAGGAGAGCTCTGATTGGACCGTGGCATAAAAGGAGGGATCTGATTGGACCACAGCAAGAGTAAAGGAGGGATCTGATTGGACCACAGCAGGAGGAAAGGAGCGATCTGATTGGACCACAGCAAGATGAAAGGAGAGCTCTGATTGGACCGTGGCATAAAAGGAGGGATCTGATTGGACCACAGCAAGAGGAAAAGAGGGATCTGATTGGACCACAGCAGGAGGAAAGGAGCGATCTGATTGGACGACAGCAAGATGAAAGGAGAGCTCTGATTGGACCGTGGGATAAAAGGAGGGATCTGATTGGACCACAGCAAGAGGAAAGGAGGGATCTGATTGGACCACAGCAGGAGGAAAGGAGCGATCTGATTGGACCACAGCAAGATGAAAGGAGAGCTCTAATTGGACCACAGCAGGAGAAAAGGAGCGATCTAATTGGACGACAGCAAGATGAAAGGAGAGATCTGATTGGACCGTGGCATAAAAGGAGGGATCTGATTGGACCACAGCAGGAGGAAAGGAGCGATCTGATTGGACCACAGCAAGATGAAAGGAGAGCTCTGATTGGACCACAGCAGGAGAAAAGGAGCGATCTGATTGGACGACAGCAAGATGAAAGGAGAGCTCTGATTGGACCGTGGCATAAAAGGAGGGATCTGATTGGACCACAGCAGGAGGAAAGGAGCGATCTGATTGGACCACAGCAAGATGAAAGGAGAGCTCTGATTGGACAACAGCAGGAGAAAAGGAGCGATCTGATTGGACGACAGCAAGATGAAAGGAGAGCTCTGATTGGACCGTGGCATAAAAGGAGGGATCTGATTGGACCACAGCAGGAGGAAAGGAGCGATCTGATTGGACCACAGCAAGATGAAAGGAGAGCTCTGATTGGACCGTGGCATAAAAGGAGGGATCTGATTGGACCACAGCAAGAGGAAAGGACGGATCTGATTGGACCACAGCAGGAGGAAAGGAGCGATCTGATTGGACCACAGCAAGATGAAAGGAGAGCTCTGATTGGACCGTGGGATAAAAGGAGGGATCTGATTGGACCACAGCAAGAGGAAAGGAGGGATCTGATTGGACCACAGCAGGAGAAAAGGAGCGATCTGATTGGACCACAGCAAGATGAAAGGAGAGCTCTGATTGGACCACAGCAGGAGAAAAGGAGCGATCTGATTGGACGACAGCAAGATGAAAGGAGAGCTCTGATTGGACCGTGGCATAAAAGGAGGGATCTGATTGGACCACAGCAGGAGGAAAGGAGCGATCTGATTGGACCACAGCAAGATGAAAGGAGAGCTCTGATTGGACCGTGGGATAAAAGGAGGGATCTGATTGGACCACAGCAAGAGGAAAGGAGGGATCTGATTGGACCACAGCAGGAGGAAAGGAGCGATCTGATTGGACCACAGAAAGATGAAAGGAGAGCTCTGATTGGACCACAGCAGGAGAAAAGGAGCGATCTGATTGGACGACAGCAAGATGAAAGGAGAGCTCTGATTGGACCGTGGCATAAAAGGAGGGATCTGATTGGACCACAGCAGGAGGAAAGGAGCGATCTGATTGGACCACAGCAAGATGAAAGCAGAGCTCTGATTGGACAACAGCAGGAGAAAAGGAGCGATCTGATTGGACGACAGCAAGATGAAAGGAGAGCTCTGATTGGACCGTGGCATAAAAGGAGGGATCTGATTGGACCACAGCAGGAGGAAAGGAGCGATGTGATTGGACCACAGCAAGATGAAAGGAGAGCTCTGATTGGACCGTGGCATAAAAAGAGGGATCTGATTGGACCACAGCAGGAGGAAAGGAGCGATCTGATTGGACCACAGCAAGATGAAAGCAGAGCTCTGATTGGACAACAGCAGGAGAAAAGGAGCGATCTGATTGGACGACAGCAAGATGAAAGGAGAGCTCTGATTGGACCGTGGCATAAAAGGAGGGATCTGATTGGACCACAGCAGGAGGAAAGGAGCGATCTGATTGGACCACAGC
>NW_027605249.1:0-10000 GCF_048128805.1 Centroberyx gerrardi
GGAATCACTGTTTTATGTGGCAAAATGCTGTTTCTGGCTGGAATCGGTGTTTTATGTGGCAAAATGCTGTTTCGGGTTGGAAACAGCGTTTTTTGCCTTTAAAGGCTGTTTCGAGGGAGAATCACTGTTTTATGTGGCAAAATGCTGTTTATGGATGGAAACAGCGTTTTTTGCCTTAAAGGCTGTTTCGAGGAGAATCACTGTTTTATGTGGCAAAATGCTGTTTATGGATGGAAACACTGGTTTATGTGGCAAAATGCTGTTTCGGGCTGGAACAGCGTTTTTTGCCTTTAAAGGCTGTTTGGATGGAGAAACAGTGTTTTATCTGCCAAAATGCTGTTTATAGGTGGAATCACTGTTTTATGTGGCAAAATGCTGTTTCGGGCTGGAAACAGCATTTTTTGCCTTTAAAGGCTGTTTCGAGGGAGAATCACTGTTTTATGTGGCAAAATGCTGTTTATAGTGGAATCACTGTTTTATGTGGCAAAATGCTGTTTCTGGCTGGAATCGGCGTTTTATGTGGCAAAATGTTGTTTATGGGTGGAAACACTAGTTTATGTGGCAAAATGCTGTTTCGGGCTGGAAACAGCGTTTTTTTGCCTTTAAAGGCTGTTTCGAGGAGAATCACTGTTTTATGTGGCAAAATGCTGTTTCGGGCTGGAAACAGCGTTTTTTGCCTTTAAAGGCTGTTTCGAGGGAGAATCACTGTTTTATGTGGCAAAATGCTGTTTATAGGTGGAATCACTGTTTTATGTGGCAAAATGCTGTTTCGGGCTGGAAACAGCGTTTTTTGCCTTTAAAGGCTGTTTCGAGGGAGAATCACTGTTTTATGTGGCAAAATGCTGTTTATAGGTGGAATCACTGTTTTATGTGGCAAAATGCTGTTTCGGGCTGGAAACAGCGTTTTTTGCCTTTAAAGGCTGTTTCGAGGGAGAATCACTGTTTTATGTGGCAAAATGCTGTTTATAGGTGGAATCGGCGTTTTATGTGGCAAAATGCTGTTTATGGTGGAAACACTAGTTTATGTGGCAAAATGCTGTTTTGGGCTGGGAAACAGCGTTTTTTTGCCTTTAAAGGCTGTTTGGATGGAGAAACAGTGTTTTATCTGCCAAAATGCTGTTTATAGGTGGAATCACTGTTTTATGTGGCAAAATGCTGTTTCTGGCTGGAAAAGGCGTTTTATGTGGCAAAATGCTGTTTCGGGCTGGAAACAGCGTATTTTGCCTTTAAAGGCTGTTTCGAGGGAGAATCACTGTTTTATGTGGCAAAATGCTGTTCGGGCTGGAAACAGCGTTTTTTGCCTTTAAAGGCTGTTTCGAGGGAGAATCACTGTTTTATGTGGCAAAATGCTGTTTATAGGTGGAATCACTGTTTTATGTGGCAAAATGCTGTTTCTGGCTGGAATCGGTGTTTTATGTGGCAAAATGCTGTTTCGGGCTGGAAACAGCGTTTTTTTGCCTTTAAAGGCTGTTTCGAGGGAGAATCACTGTTTTATGTGGCAAAATGCTGTTTATAGGTGGAATCACTGTTTTATGTGGCAAAATGCTGTTTCTGGCTGGAATCGGTGTTTTATGTGGCAAAATGCTGTTTCAGGCTGGAAACAGCGTTTTTTTGCCTTTAAAGGCTGTTTCGAGGGAGAATCACTGTTTTATGTGGCAAAATGCTGTTTCGGGCTGGAAACAGCGTTTTTTGCCTTTAAAGGCTGTTTCGAGGGAGAATCACTGTTTTATGTGGCAAAATGCTGTTTATAGGTGGAATCACTGTTTTATGTGGCAAAATGCTGTTTCTGGCTGGAATCGGTGTTTTATGTGGCAAAATGCTGTTTCGGGCTGGAAACAGCGTTTTTTGCCTTTATAAGGCTGTTTCGAGGGAGAATCACTGTTTTATGTGGCAAAATGCTGTTTCGGGCTGGAAACAGCGTTTTTTGCCTTTAAAGGCTGTTTCGAGGGAGAATCACTGTTTTATGTGGCAAAATGCTGTTTATAGGTGGAATCACTGTTTTATGTGGCAAAATGCTGTTTCGGCTGGAAACAGCGTTTTTTGCCTTTAAAGGCTGTTTCGAGGGAGAATCACTGTTTTATGTGGCAAAATGCTGTTTATAGATGGAATCACTGTTTTATGTGGCAAAATGCTGTTTCTGGCTGGAATCGGTGTTTTATGTGGCAAAATGCTGTTTCAGGCTGGAAACAGCGTTTTTTGCTTTAAAGGCTGTTTCGAGGGAGAATCACTGTTTTATGTGGCAAAATGCTGTTTATAGGTGGAATCGGCGTTTTATGTGGCAAAATGCTGTTTATGGGTGGAAACACTAGTTTATGTGGCAAAAATGCTGTTTTGGGCTGGAAACAGCGTTTTTTGCCTTTAAAGGCTGTTTGGATGGAGAAACAGTGTTTTATCTGCCAAAATGCTGTTTATAGGTGGAATCACTGTTTTATGTGGCAAAATGCTGTTTCTGGCTGGAAAAGGCGTTTTTATGTGGCAAAAATGCTGTTTCGGGCTGGAAACAGCGTATTTTGCCTTTAAAGGCTGTTTCGAGGGAGAATCACTGTTTTATGTGGCAAAATGCTGTTTCGGGCTGGAAACAGCGTTTTTTGCCTTTAAAGGCTGTTTCGAGGGAGAATCACTGTTTTATGTGGCAAAATGCTGTTTATAGGTGGAATCACTGTTTTATGTGGCAAAATGCTGTTTCTGGCTGGAATCGGTGTTTTATGTGGCAAAATGCTGTTTCGGGCTGGAAACAGCGTTTTTTTGCCTTTAAAGGCTGTTTCGAGGGAGAATCACTGTTTTATGTGGCAAAATGCTGTTTATAGATGGAATCACTGTTTTTATGTGGCAAAATGCTGTTTCTGGCTGGAATCGGTGTTTTATGTGGCAAAATGCTGTTTCGGGCTGGAAACAGCGTTTTTTGCCTTTAAAGGCTGTTTGGATGGAGAAACAGTGTTTTATCTGCCAAAATGCTGTTTATAGGTGGAATCACTGTTTTATGTGGCAAATGCTGTTTCTGGCTGGAAAAGGCGTTTTATGTGGCAAAATGCTGTTTCGGGCTGGAAACAGCGTTTTTTGCCTTAAAGGCTGTTTCGAGGGGAGAATCACTGTTTTATGTGGCAAAATGCTGTTTATAGGTGGAATCACTGTTTTATGTGGCAAAAATGCTGTTTCGGGCTGGAAACAGCGTTTTTTTGCCTTTAAAGGCTGTTTCGAGGGAGAATCACTGTTTTATGTGGCAAAATGCTGTTTATAGGTGGAATCACTGTTTTATGTGGCAAAATGCTGTTTCTGGCTGAATCGGTGTTTTATGTGGCAAAATGCTGTTTCAGGCTGGAAACAGCGTTTTTTGCCTTTAAAGGCTGTTTCGAGGGAGAATCACTGTTTTATGTGGCAAAATGCTGTTTATAGGTGGAATCGGCGTTTTATGTGGCAAAATGCTGTTTATGGGTGGAAACACTAGTTTATGTGGCAAAATGCTGTTTTGGGCTGGAAACAGCGTTTTTTGCCTTTAAAGGCTGTTTGGATGGAGAAACAGTGTTTTATCTGCCAAAATGCTGTTTATAGGTGGAATCACTGTTTTATGTGGCAAAATGCTGTTTCTGGCTGGAAAAGGCGTTTTATGTGGCAAAATGCTGTTTCGGGCTGGAAACAGCGTTTTTTGCCTTTAAAGGCTGTTTCGAGGGAGAATCACTGTTTTATGTGGCAAAATGCTGTTCGGGCTGGAAACAGCGTTTTTTGCCTTTAAAGCTGTTTCGAGGGAGAATCACTGTTTTATGTGGCAAAATGCTGTTTATAGGTGGAATCACTGTTTTATGTGGCAAAATGCTGTTTCGGGCTGGAAACAGCGTTTTTTGCCTTTAAAGGCTGTTTCGAGGGAGAATCACTGTTTTATGTGGCAAAATGCTGTTTATAGGTGGAATCACTGTTTTATGTGGCAAAATGCTGTTTCTGGCTGGAATCGGTGTTTTATGTGGCAAAATGCTGTTTCAGGCTGGAAACAGCGTTTTTTGCCTTTAAAGGCTGTTTGGATGGAGAAACAGTGTTTTATCTGCCAAAATGCTGTTTATAGGTGGAATCACTGTTTTATGTGGCAAAATGCTGTTTCTGGCTGGAAAAGGCGTTTTATGTGGCAAAATGCTGTTTCGGGCTGGAAACAGCGTTTTTTGCCTTTAAAGGCTGTTTCGAGGGAGAATCACTGTTTTATGTGGCAAAATGCTGTTTATAGGTGGAATCACTGTTTTATGTGGCAAAATGCTGTTTCGGGCTGGAAACAGCGTTTTTTGCCTTTAAAGGCTGTTTCGAGGGAGAATCACTGTTTTATGTGGCAAAATGCTGTTATAGGTGGAATCACTGTTTTATGTGGCAAAATGCTGTTTCTGGCTGGAATCGGTGTTTTATGTGGCAAAATGCTGTTTCAGGCTGGAAACAGCGTTTTTTGCCTTTAAAGGCTGTTTCGAGGGAGAATCACTGTTTTATGTGGCAAAATGCTGTTTATAGGTGGAATCGGCGTTTTATGTGGCAAAATGCTGTTTATGGGTGGAAACACTAGTTTATGTGGCAAAATGCTGTTTTGGGCTGGAAACAGCGTTTTTGCCTTTAAAGGCTGTTTGGATGGAGAAACAGTGTTTTATCTGCCAAAATGCTGTTTATAGGTGGAATCACTGTTTTATGTGGCAAAATGCTGTTTTCTGGCTGGAAAAGGCGTTTTATGTGGCAAAATGCTGTTTCGGGCTGGAAACAGCGTTTTTTGCCTTTAAAGGCTGTTTCGAGGGAGAATCACTGTTTTATGTGGCAAAATGCTGTTCGGGCTGGAAACAGCGTTTTTGCCTTTAAAGGCTGTTTCGAGGGGAGAATCACTGTTTTATGTGGCAAAATGCTGTTTATAGGTGGAATCACTGTTTTATGTGGCAAAATGCTGTTTCGGGCTGGAAACAGCGTTTTTTGCCTTTAAAGGCTGTTTCGAGGGGAGAATCACTGTTTTATGTGGCAAAATGCTGTTTATAGGTGGAATCACTGTTTTATGTGGCAAAATGCTGTTTCTGGCTGGAATCGGTGTTTTATGTGGCAAAATGCTGTTTCAGGCTGGAAACAGCGTTTTTTGCCTTTAAAGGCTGTTTCGAGGGAGAAACAGTGTTTTATGTGGCAAAATGCTGTTTATAGGTGGAATCACTGTTTTATGTGGCAAAATGCCTGTTTCTGGCTGGAATCGGTGTTTTATGTGGCAAAATGTTGTTTATGGGTGGAAACACTAGTTTATGTGGCAAAATGCCTGTTTCGGGTTAGGGTTAGGGTTAGGGTTAGGGTTAGGGTTAGGATAGGGGATGAAAACCACTCTGGGAAGACCCTTTCTTGAATAACTTTTTTTGTGAAGGTCGTAGAGACTCGGAACCAAGTTCCTTGAATAGGTTTAGGGGGGACGCCCCGATCGAACGGTAACCACCCACGACTTCCTACGACCACCGAAAGTGGTCGAAACCGCAATTTAGACCATTCCGGGAAGACCCTTTCTTGAATAACTTTTTTTGTGAAGGTCGTAGAGACTCGGAACCAAGCTACGCCCCTAGGTTAACGGGGACGCCCGATCCAACGGTACCACCCCCGACTTCCTACGACCACCGGAAGTGGTAGCTGCCATAGACTTCCATGCAAAAACGATGTTAAAATTTGACCAAGTGCCACGTCCGAAACGTTTTCCAAAAAGTGTCTAGGAGCACGTTTAGGGCCATTTGGAGTCGATTGGACCCTACTTGTAGTGAATTTTTTTTACATGTGCTAGGGTGACGAAAGTTGGTGGGCGTGTTCAGGGGGTCCCCCTGAGTGCATAGGTGCCGGTCCCATGTGACTAGCCTATTCCTATCGCGAGATATGAAGGTTTGAAAAAACCACTCTCCAAACGACCTTTCTTGCATAACTTTTTTTGTGAAGGTCATAGAGACCTGGAACCAAAGTCCTTGAATAGGTTTTCGGGGACGACCTTTCCTACGGTACCACCCGCGTCTTTCTACGACCACAAGAAAGGGTAGCTGCCATAGACACCCCCATTCAAAGAAGTTCAAGATTGGAGCAAAAGTCAGGTCCAAATTGTGCAGTTCCATATTGGAATTTGGGAATCTCCCATTGGAAGTCTGTATTTGGAAGGCTTATACTTAGACTTAGACTAAGGTCAGACTTAGGACTTAGACTTAGACTTAGTCTTAGACTTAGACTAGGGTTAGACTTAGTCTTAGACTTAGTCTTAGAGGTTAGGGTTAGAGTTAGACTTAGACTAAGGTTAGACTTAGACTTAGACTTAGACTAAGGTCAGACTTAGACTTAGACTTAGACTTAGTCTTAGACTTAGGACTAGGGTTAGACTTAGTCTTAGACTTAGAGGTTAGGGTTAGAGTTAGACTTAGACTAAGGTTAGACTTAGACTTAGACTTAGACTAAGGTCAGACTTAGACTTAGACTTAGTCTTAGACTTAGACTAGGGTTAGACTTAGTCTTAGGACTTAGAGGTTAGGGTTAGAGTTAGACTTAGACTAAGGGTTAGGGTTAGGGTTAGGGTTAGGGTTAGGGTTAGGGTTAGGATAGGGGATGAAAACCACTCTGGAAGACCCTTTCTTGAATAACTTTTTTTGTGAAGGTCGTAGAGACTCGGAACCAAGTTCCTTGAATAGGTTTAGGGGGACGCCCGATCGAACGGTACCACCCACGACTTCCTACGACCACCGAAAGTGGTCGAAACCGCAATTTAGACCATTCCGGGAAGACCCTTTCTTGAATAACTTTTTTTGTGAAGGTCGTAGAGACTCGGAACCAAGCTACGCCCCTAGGTTAACGGGGACGCCCGATCCAACGGTACCACCCCCGACTTCCTACGACCACCGGAAGTGGTAGCTGCCATAGACTTCCATGCAAAAACGATGTTAAAATTTGACCAAGTGCCACGTCCGAAACGTTTTTCCAAAAAGTGTCTAGGAGCACGTTTAGGGCCATTTGGAGTCGATTGGACCCCTACTTGTAGTGAATTTTTTTTACATGTGCTAGGGTGACGGAAAGTTGGTGGGCGTGTTCAGGGGGTCCCCCTGAGTGCATAGGTGCCGGTCCCATGTGACTAGCCTATTCCTATCGCGAGATATGAAGGTTTGAAAAAACCACTGTCCAAACGACCTTTCTGTCATAACTTTTTTTGTGAAGGTCATAGAGACCCCGAACCAAGGTCCTTGAATAGGTTTTCGGGGACGACCTTTCCAACGGTACCACCCGCGTCTTTCTACGACAACAGGAAAGGGTAGCTGCCATAGACACCCCATTCAAAGAAGTTCCAAGATTGGAGCAAAAGTCAGGTCCAAATTGTGCAGTTCCATATTGGAATTTGGGAATCTCCCATTGGAAGTCTGTATTTGGAAGGCTTATACTTAGACTTAGACTAAGGTCAGACTTAGACTTAGACTTAGACTTAGTCTTAGACTTAGACTAGGGTTAGACTTAGTCTTAGACTTAGTCTTAGAGGTTAGGGTTAGAGTTAGACTTAGACTAAGGTTAGACTTAGACTTAGACTTAGACTTAGACTTAGACTTAGACTTAGACTAAGGGTTAGGGTTAGGGTTAGGGTTAGGGTTAGGGTTAGGGTTAGGGTTAGGTAATGGGTTTGAAAACTGAAACCAGTAGGGTACTGATGGTTTGATAAAGTTGAATAACTTTCTGGGTTAGGGTTAGGGTTAGGGGTAGGGTTAGGGTTAGGGTTAGGGTTAGGGGTTAGGGTTAGGATAGGGGATGAAAACCACTCTGGGAAGACCCTTTCTTGAATAACTTTTTTTGTGAAGGTCGTAGAGACTCGGAACCAAGTTCCTTGAATAGGTTTAGGGGGACGCCCGATCGAACGGTACCACCCACGACTTCCTACGACCACCGAAAGTGGTCGAAACCGCAATTTAGACCATTCCGGGAAGACCCTTTCTTGAATAACTTTTTTTGTGAAGGTCGTAGAGACTCGGAACCAAGCTACGCCCCTAGGTTAACGGGGGACGCCCGATCCAACGGTACCACCCCCGACTTCCTACGACCACCGGAAGTGGTAGCTGCCATAGACTTCCATGCAAAAACGATGTTAAAATTTGACCAAGTGCCACGTCCGAAACGTTTTTCCAAAAAGTGTCTAGGAGCACGTTTAGGGCCATTTGGAGTCGATTGGACCCTACTTGTAGTGAATTTTTTTTACATGTGCTAGGTGACGAAAGTTGGTGGCGTGTTCAGGGGTCCCCCTGAGTGCATAGGTGCCGGTCCCATGTGACTAGCCTATTCCTATCGCGAGATATGAAGGTTTGAAAAAACCACTCTCCAAACGACCTTTCTTGCATAACTTTTTTGTGAAGGTCATAGAGACCTGGAACCAAAGTCCTTGATAGGTTTTCGGGACGACCTTTCCAACGGTACCACCCGCGTCTTTCTACGACCACAAGAAAGGGGTAGCTGCCATAGACACCCCATTCAAAGAAGTTCCAAGATTGGAGCAAAAGTCAGGTCCAAATTGTGCAGTTCCATATTGGAATTTGGGAATCTCCCATTGGAAGTCTGTATTGGAAGGCTTATACTTAGACTTAGACTAAGGTCAGACTTAGACTTAGACTTAGACTTAGTCTTAGACTTAGACTAGGGTTAGACTTAGTCTTAGACTTAGTCTTAGAGGTTAGGGTTAGAGTTAGACTTAGACTAAGGTTAGACTTAGACTTAGACTTAGACTAAGGTCAGACTTAGACTTAGACTTAGACTTAGTCTTAGACTTAGACTAGGGTTAGACTTAGTCTTAGACTTAGAGGTTAGGGTTAGAGTTAGACTTAGACTAAGGTTAGACTTAGACTTAGACTTAGACTAAGGTCAGACTTAGACTTAGACTTAGTCTTAGACTTAGACTAGGGTTAGACTTAGTCTTAGACTTAGAGGTTAGGGTTAGAGTTAGACTTAGACTAAGGGTTAGGGTAGGGTTAGGGTTAGGGTTAGGGTTAGGGGTTAGGATAGGGGATGAAAACCACTCTGGAAGACCCTTTCTTGAATAACTTTTTTTGTGAAGGTCGTAGAGACTCGGAACCAAGTCCTTGAATAGGTTTAGGGGGACGCCCGATCGAACGGTACCACCCACGACTTCCTACGACCACCGAAAGTGGTCGAAAACCGCAATTTAGACCATTCCGGGAAGACCCTTTCTTGAATAACTTTTTTTTGTGAAGGTCGTAGAGACTCGGAACCAAGCTACGCCCCCTAGGTTAACGGGGACGCCCCGATCCAACGGTACCACCCCCGACTTCCTACGACCACCGGAAGTGGTAGCTGCCATAGACTTCCATGCAAAAACGATGTTAAAATTTGACCAAGTGCCACGTCCCGAAACGTTTTTCCAAAAAGTGTCTAGGAGCACGTTTAGGGCCATTTGGAGTCGATTGGACCCTACTTGTAGTGAATTTTTTTTACATGTGCTAGGGTGACGAAAGTTGGTGGGCGTGTTCAGGGGGTCCCCCTGAGTGCATAGGTGCCGGTCCCATGGTGACTAGCCTATTCCTATCGCGAGATATGAAGGTTTGAAAAAACCACTCTCACAAACGACCTTTCTTGCATAACTTTTTTTGTGAAGGTCATAGAGACCTGGAACCAAAGTCCTTGAATAGGTTTTCGGGGACGACCTTTCCAACGGTACCACCCCGCGTCTTTCTACGACCACAAGAAAGGGTAGCTGCCATAGACACCCCATTCAAAGAAGTTCCAAGATTGGAGCAAAAGTCAGGTCCAAATTGTGCAGTTCCATATTGGAATTTGGGAAATCTCCCATTGGAAGTCTGTATTTGGAAGGCTTATACTTAGACTTAGACTAAGGTCAGACTTAGACTTAGACTTAGACTTAGTCTTAGACTTAGACTAGGGTTAGACTTAGTCTTAGACTTAGTCTTAGAGGTTAGGGTTAGAGTTAGACTTAGACTAAGGTTAGACTTAGACTTAGACTTAGACTAAGGTCAGACTTAGACTTAGACTTAGACTTAGT
>NW_027605249.1:17500-48226 GCF_048128805.1 Centroberyx gerrardi
CCCTAGCACATGTAAAAAAAATTCACTACAAGTAGGGTCCAATCGACTCCAAATGGCCCTAAACGTGCTCCTAGACACTTTTTGGAAAAACGTTTCGGACGTGGCACTTGGTCAAATTTTAACATCGTTTTTGCATGGAAGTCTATGGCAGCTACCACTTCCGGTGGTCGTAGGAAGTCGGGGGTGGTACCGTTGGATCGGGCGTCCCCGTTAACCTAGGGGCGTAGCTTGGTTCCGAGTCTCTACGACCTTCACAAAAAAAGTTATTCAAGAAAGGGTCTTCCCGGAATGGTCTAAATTGCGGTTTCGACCACTTTCGGTGGTCGTAGGAAGTCGTGGGTGGTACCGTTCGATCGGGCGTCCCCCTAAACCTATTCAAGGAACTTGGTTCCGAGTCTCTACGACCTTCACAAAAAAAGTTATTCAAGAAAGGGTCTTCCCAGAGTGGTTTTCATCCCCTATCCTAACCCTAACCCTAACCCTAACCCTAACCCTAACCCTAACCCTTAGTCTAAGTCTAACTCTAACCCTAACCTCTAAGTCTAAGACTAAGTCTAACCCTAGTCTAAGTCTAAGACTAAGTCTAAGTCTAAGTCTGACCTTAGTCTAAGTCTAAGTCTAAGTCTAACCTTAGTCTAAGTCTAACTCTAACCCTAACCTCTAAGTCTAAGACTAAGTCTAACCCTAGTCTAAGTCTAAGACTAAGTCTAAGTCTAAGTCTAAGTCTGACCTTAGTCTAAGTCTAAGTCTAAGTCTAACCTTAGTCTAAGTCTAACTCTAACCCTAACCTCTAAGACTAAGTCTAAGACTAAGTCTAACCCTAGTCTAAGTCTAAGACTAAGTCTAAGTCTAAGTCTAAGTCTGACCTTAGTCTAAGTCTAAGTATAAGCCTTCCAAATACAGACTTCCAATGGGAGATTCCCAAATTCCAATATGGAACTGCACAATTTGGACCTGACTTTTGCTCCAATCTTGGAACTTCTTTGAATGGGGTGTCTATGGCAGCTACCCTTTCTTGTGGTCGTAGAAAGACGCGGGTGGTACCGTTGGAAAGGTCGTCCCCGAAAACCTATTCAAGGACTTTGGTTCCAGGTCTCTATGACCTTCACAAAAAAAGTTATGCAAGAAAGGTCGTTTGGAGAGTGGTTTTTTCAAACCTTCATATCTCGCGATAGGAATAGGCTAGTCACATGGGACCGGCACCTATGCACTCAGGGGGACCCCCTGAACACGCCCACCAACTTTCGTCACCCTAGCACATGTAAAAAAAATTCACTACAAGTAGGGTCCAATCGACTCCAAATGGCCCTAAACGTGCTCCTAGACACTTTTTGGAAAAACGTTTCGGACGTGGCACTTGGTCAAATTTTAACATCGTTTTTGCATGGAAGTCTATGGCAGCTACCACTTCCGGTGGTCGTAGGAAGTCGGGGGTGGTACCGTTGGATCGGGCGTCCCCGTTAACCTAGGGGCGTAGCTTGGTTCCGAGTCTCTACGACCTTCACAAAAAAAGTTATTCAAGAAAGGGTCTTCCCGGAATGGTCTAAATTGCGGTTTCGACCACTTTCGGTGGTCGTAGGAAGTCGTGGGTGGTACCGTTCGATCGGGCGTCCCCCTAAACCTATTCAAGGAACTTGGTTCCGAGTCTCTACGACCTTCACAAAAAAAGTTATTCAAGAAAGGGTCTTCCCAGAGTGGTTTTCATCCCCTATCCTAACCCTAACCCTAACCCTAACCCTAACCCTAACCCTAACCCTTAGTCTAAGTCTAACTCTAACCCTAACCTCTAAGTCTAAGACTAAGTCTAACCCTAGTCTAAGTCTAAGACTAAGTCTAAGTCTAAGTCTGACCTTAGTCTAAGTCTAAGTCTAAGTCTAACCTTAGTCTAAGTCTAACTCTAACCCTAACCTCTAAGTCTAAGACTAAGTCTAACCCTAGTCTAAGTCTAAGACTAAGTCTAAGTCTAAGTCTAAGTCTGACCTTAGTCTAAGTCTAAGTCTAAGTCTAACCTTAGTCTAAGTCTAACTCTAACCCTAACCTCTAAGACTAAGTCTAAGACTAAGTCTAACCCTAGTCTAAGTCTAAGACTAAGTCTAAGTCTAAGTCTAAGTCTGACCTTAGTCTAAGTCTAAGTATAAGCCTTCCAAATACAGACTTCCAATGGGAGATTCCCAAATTCCAATATGGAACTGCACAATTTGGACCTGACTTTTGCTCCAATCTTGGAACTTCTTTGAATGGGGTGTCTATGGCAGCTACCCTTTCTTGTGGTCGTAGAAAGACGCGGGTGGTACCGTTGGAAAGGTCGTCCCCGAAAACCTATTCAAGGACTTTGGTTCCAGGTCTCTATGACCTTCACAAAAAAAGTTATGCAAGAAAGGTCGTTTGGAGAGTGGTTTTTTCAAACCTTCATATCTCGCGATAGGAATAGGCTAGTCACATGGGACCGGCACCTATGCACTCAGGGGGACCCCCTGAACACGCCCACCAACTTTCGTCACCCTAGCACATGTAAAAAAAATTCACTACAAGTAGGGTCCAATCGACTCCAAATGGCCCTAAACGTGCTCCTAGACACTTTTTGGAAAAACGTTTCGGACGTGGCACTTGGTCAAATTTTAACATCGTTTTTGCATGGAAGTCTATGGCAGCTACCACTTCCGGTGGTCGTAGGAAGTCGGGGGTGGTACCGTTGGATCGGGCGTCCCCGTTAACCTAGGGGCGTAGCTTGGTTCCGAGTCTCTACGACCTTCACAAAAAAAGTTATTCAAGAAAGGGTCTTCCCGGAATGGTCTAAATTGCGGTTTCGACCACTTTCGGTGGTCGTAGGAAGTCGTGGGTGGTACCGTTCGATCGGGCGTCCCCCTAAACCTATTCAAGGAACTTGGTTCCGAGTCTCTACGACCTTCACAAAAAAAGTTATTCAAGAAAGGGTCTTCCCAGAGTGGTTTTCATCCCCTATCCTAACCCTAACCCTAACCCTAACCCTAACCCTAACCCTAACCCTAACCCTAACCCAGAAAGTTATTCAACTTTATCAACATCAGTACCCTACTGGTTTCAGTTTTCAACCCATTACCTAACCCTAACCCTAACCCTAACCCTAACCCTAACCCTAACCCTAACCCTTAGTCTAAGTCTAAGTCTAAGTCTAAGTCTAAGTCTAAGTCTAAGTCTAACCTTAGTCTAAGTCTAACTCTAACCCTAACCTCTAAGACTAAGTCTAAGACTAAGTCTAACCCTAGTCTAAGTCTAAGACTAAGTCTAAGTCTAAGTCTAAGTCTGACCTTAGTCTAAGTCTAAGTATAAGCCTTCCAAATACAGACTTCCAATGGGAGATTCCCAAATTCCAATATGGAACTGCACAATTTGGACCTGACTTTTGCTCCAATCTTGGAACTTCTTTGAATGGGGTGTCTATGGCAGCTACCCTTTCCTGTTGTCGTAGAAAGACGCGGGTGGTACCGTTGGAAAGGTCGTCCCCGAAAACCTATTCAAGGACCTTGGTTCGGGGTCTCTATGACCTTCACAAAAAAAGTTATGACAGAAAGGTCGTTTGGACAGTGGTTTTTTCAAACCTTCATATCTCGCGATAGGAATAGGCTAGTCACATGGGACCGGCACCTATGCACTCAGGGGGACCCCCTGAACACGCCCACCAACTTTCGTCACCCTAGCACATGTAAAAAAAATTCACTACAAGTAGGGTCCAATCGACTCCAAATGGCCCTAAACGTGCTCCTAGACACTTTTTGGAAAAACGTTTCGGACGTGGCACTTGGTCAAATTTTAACATCGTTTTTGCATGGAAGTCTATGGCAGCTACCACTTCCGGTGGTCGTAGGAAGTCGGGGGTGGTACCGTTGGATCGGGCGTCCCCGTTAACCTAGGGGCGTAGCTTGGTTCCGAGTCTCTACGACCTTCACAAAAAAAGTTATTCAAGAAAGGGTCTTCCCGGAATGGTCTAAATTGCGGTTTCGACCACTTTCGGTGGTCGTAGGAAGTCGTGGGTGGTACCGTTCGATCGGGCGTCCCCCTAAACCTATTCAAGGAACTTGGTTCCGAGTCTCTACGACCTTCACAAAAAAAGTTATTCAAGAAAGGGTCTTCCCAGAGTGGTTTTCATCCCCTATCCTAACCCTAACCCTAACCCTAACCCTAACCCTAACCCTAACCCTTAGTCTAAGTCTAACTCTAACCCTAACCTCTAAGTCTAAGACTAAGTCTAACCCTAGTCTAAGTCTAAGACTAAGTCTAAGTCTAAGTCTGACCTTAGTCTAAGTCTAAGTCTAAGTCTAACCTTAGTCTAAGTCTAACTCTAACCCTAACCTCTAAGTCTAAGACTAAGTCTAACCCTAGTCTAAGTCTAAGACTAAGTCTAAGTCTAAGTCTAAGTCTGACCTTAGTCTAAGTCTAAGTCTAAGTCTAACCTTAGTCTAAGTCTAACTCTAACCCTAACCTCTAAGACTAAGTCTAAGACTAAGTCTAACCCTAGTCTAAGTCTAAGACTAAGTCTAAGTCTAAGTCTAAGTCTGACCTTAGTCTAAGTCTAAGTATAAGCCTTCCAAATACAGACTTCCAATGGGAGATTCCCAAATTCCAATATGGAACTGCACAATTTGGACCTGACTTTTGCTCCAATCTTGGAACTTCTTTGAATGGGGTGTCTATGGCAGCTACCCTTTCTTGTGGTCGTAGAAAGACGCGGGTGGTACCGTTGGAAAGGTCGTCCCCGAAAACCTATTCAAGGACTTTGGTTCCAGGTCTCTATGACCTTCACAAAAAAAGTTATGCAAGAAAGGTCGTTTGGAGAGTGGTTTTTTCAAACCTTCATATCTCGCGATAGGAATAGGCTAGTCACATGGGACCGGCACCTATGCACTCAGGGGGACCCCCTGAACACGCCCACCAACTTTCGTCACCCTAGCACATGTAAAAAAAATTCACTACAAGTAGGGTCCAATCGACTCCAAATGGCCCTAAACGTGCTCCTAGACACTTTTTGGAAAAACGTTTCGGACGTGGCACTTGGTCAAATTTTAACATCGTTTTTGCATGGAAGTCTATGGCAGCTACCACTTCCGGTGGTCGTAGGAAGTCGGGGGTGGTACCGTTGGATCGGGCGTCCCCGTTAACCTAGGGGCGTAGCTTGGTTCCGAGTCTCTACGACCTTCACAAAAAAAGTTATTCAAGAAAGGGTCTTCCCGGAATGGTCTAAATTGCGGTTTCGACCACTTTCGGTGGTCGTAGGAAGTCGTGGGTGGTACCGTTCGATCGGGCGTCCCCCTAAACCTATTCAAGGAACTTGGTTCCGAGTCTCTACGACCTTCACAAAAAAAGTTATTCAAGAAAGGGTCTTCCCAGAGTGGTTTTCATCCCCTATCCTAACCCTAACCCTAACCCTAACCCTAACCCTAACCCGAAACAGCATTTTGCCACATAAACTAGTGTTTCCACCCATAAACAACATTTTGCCACATAAAACACCGATTCCAGCCAGAAACAGCATTTTGCCACATAAAACAGTGATTCCACCTATAAACAGCATTTTGCCACATAAAACACTGTTTCTCCCTCGAAACAGCCTTTAAAGGCAAAAAACGCTGTTTCCAGCCTGAAACAGCATTTTGCCACATAAAACACCGATTCCAGCCAGAAACAGCATTTTGCCACATAAAACAGTGATTCCACCTATAAACAGCATTTTGCCACATAAAACAGTGATTCTCCCTCGAAACAGCCTTTAAAGGCAAAAAACGCTGTTTCCAGCCCGAAACAGCATTTTGCCACATAAAACAGTGATTCCACCTATAAACAGCATTTTGCCACATAAAACAGTGATTCTCCCTCGAAACAGCCTTTAAAGGCAAAAAACGCTGTTTCCAGCCCGAAACAGCATTTTGCCACATAAAACAGTGATTCTCCCTCGAAACAGCCTTTAAAGGCAAAAAACGCTGTTTCCAGCCCGAAACAGCATTTTGCCACATAAAACGCCTTTTCCAGCCAGAAACAGCATTTTGCCACATAAAACAGTGATTCCACCTATAAACAGCATTTTGGCAGATAAAACACTGTTTCTCCATCCAAACAGCCTTTAAAGGCAAAAAACGCTGTTTCCAGCCCAAAACAGCATTTTGCCACATAAACTAGTGTTTCCACCCATAAACAGCATTTTGCCACATAAAACGCCGATTCCACCTATAAACAGCATTTTGCCACATAAAACAGTGATTCTCCCTCGAAACAGCCTTTAAAGGCAAAAAACGCTGTTTCCAGCCTGAAACAGCATTTTGCCACATAAAACACCGATTCCAGCCAGAAACAGCATTTTGCCACATAAAACAGTGATTCCACCTATAAACAGCATTTTGCCACATAAAACAGTGATTCTCCCTCGAAACAGCCTTTAAAGGCAAAAAACGCTGTTTCCAGCCCGAAACAGCATTTTGCCACATAAAACAGTGATTCCACCTATAAACAGCATTTTGCCACATAAAACAGTGATTCTCCCTCGAAACAGCCTTTAAAGGCAAAAAACGCTGTTTCCAGCCCGAAACAGCATTTTGCCACATAAAACGCCTTTTCCAGCCAGAAACAGCATTTTGCCACATAAAACAGTGATTCCACCTATAAACAGCATTTTGGCAGATAAAACACTGTTTCTCCATCCAAACAGCCTTTAAAGGCAAAAAACGCTGTTTCCAGCCTGAAACAGCATTTTGCCACATAAAACACCGATTCCAGCCAGAAACAGCATTTTGCCACATAAAACAGTGATTCCACCTATAAACAGCATTTTGCCACATAAAACAGTGATTCTCCCTCGAAACAGCCTTTAAAGGCAAAAAACGCTGTTTCCAGCCCGAAACAGCATTTTGCCACATAAAACAGTGATTCCACCTATAAACAGCATTTTGCCACATAAAACAGTGATTCTCCCTCGAAACAGCCTTTAAAGGCAAAAAACGCTGTTTCCAGCCCGAAACAGCATTTTGCCACATAAAACAGTGATTCTCCCTCGAAACAGCCTTTAAAGGCAAAAAACGCTGTTTCCAGCCCGAAACAGCATTTTGCCACATAAAACGCCTTTTCCAGCCAGAAACAGCATTTTGCCACATAAAACAGTGATTCCACCTATAAACAGCATTTTGGCAGATAAAACACTGTTTCTCCATCCAAACAGCCTTTAAAGGCAAAAAACGCTGTTTCCAGCCCAAAACAGCATTTTGCCACATAAACTAGTGTTTCCACCCATAAACAGCATTTTGCCACATAAAACGCCGATTCCACCTATAAACAGCATTTTGCCACATAAAACAGTGATTCTCCCTCGAAACAGCCTTTAAAGGCAAAAAACGCTGTTTCCAGCCTGAAACAGCATTTTGCCACATAAAACACCGATTCCAGCCAGAAACAGCATTTTGCCACATAAAACAGTGATTCCACCTATAAACAGCATTTTGCCACATAAAACAGTGATTCTCCCTCGAAACAGCCTTTAAAGGCAAAAAACGCTGTTTCCAGCCCGAAACAGCATTTTGCCACATAAAACAGTGATTCCACCTATAAACAGCATTTTGCCACATAAAACAGTGATTCTCCCTCGAAACAGCCTTTAAAGGCAAAAAACGCTGTTTCCAGCCCGAAACAGCATTTTGCCACATAAAACGCCTTTTCCAGCCAGAAACAGCATTTTGCCACATAAAACAGTGATTCCACCTATAAACAGCATTTTGGCAGATAAAACACTGTTTCTCCATCCAAACAGCCTTTAAAGGCAAAAAACGCTGTTTCCAGCCCGAAACAGCATTTTGCCACATAAAACACCGATTCCAGCCAGAAACAGCATTTTGCCACATAAAACAGTGATTCCATCTATAAACAGCATTTTGCCACATAAAACAGTGATTCTCCCTCGAAACAGCCTTTAAAGGCAAAAAACGCTGTTTCCAGCCCGAAACAGCATTTTGCCACATAAAACACCGATTCCAGCCAGAAACAGCATTTTGCCACATAAAACAGTGATTCCACCTATAAACAGCATTTTGCCACATAAAACAGTGATTCTCCCTCGAAACAGCCTTTAAAGGCAAAAAACGCTGTTTCCAGCCCGAAACAGCATTTTGCCACATAAAACAGTGATTCTCCCTCGAAACAGCCTTTAAAGGCAAAATACGCTGTTTCCAGCCCGAAACAGCATTTTGCCACATAAAACGCCTTTTCCAGCCAGAAACAGCATTTTGCCACATAAAACAGTGATTCCACCTATAAACAGCATTTTGGCAGATAAAACACTGTTTCTCCATCCAAACAGCCTTTAAAGGCAAAAAACGCTGTTTCCAGCCCAAAACAGCATTTTGCCACATAAACTAGTGTTTCCACCCATAAACAGCATTTTGCCACATAAAACGCCGATTCCACCTATAAACAGCATTTTGCCACATAAAACAGTGATTCTCCCTCGAAACAGCCTTTAAAGGCAAAAAACGCTGTTTCCAGCCTGAAACAGCATTTTGCCACATAAAACACCGATTCCAGCCAGAAACAGCATTTTGCCACATAAAACAGTGATTCCATCTATAAACAGCATTTTGCCACATAAAACAGTGATTCTCCCTCGAAACAGCCTTTAAAGGCAAAAAACGCTGTTTCCAGCCCGAAACAGCATTTTGCCACATAAAACAGTGATTCCACCTATAAACAGCATTTTGCCACATAAAACAGTGATTCTCCCTCGAAACAGCCTTTAAAGGCAAAAAACGCTGTTTCCAGCCCGAAACAGCATTTTGCCACATAAAACAGTGATTCTCCCTCGAAACAGCCTTTAAAGGCAAAAAACGCTGTTTCCAGCCCGAAACAGCATTTTGCCACATAAAACACCGATTCCAGCCAGAAACAGCATTTTGCCACATAAAACAGTGATTCCACCTATAAACAGCATTTTGCCACATAAAACAGTGATTCTCCCTCGAAACAGCCTTTAAAGGCAAAAAACGCTGTTTCCAGCCCGAAACAGCATTTTGCCACATAAAACAGTGATTCTCCCTCGAAACAGCCTTTAAAGGCAAAAAACGCTGTTTCCAGCCTGAAACAGCATTTTGCCACATAAAACACCGATTCCAGCCAGAAACAGCATTTTGCCACATAAAACAGTGATTCCACCTATAAACAGCATTTTGCCACATAAAACAGTGATTCTCCCTCGAAACAGCCTTTAAAGGCAAAAAACGCTGTTTCCAGCCCGAAACAGCATTTTGCCACATAAAACACCGATTCCAGCCAGAAACAGCATTTTGCCACATAAAACAGTGATTCCACCTATAAACAGCATTTTGCCACATAAAACAGTGATTCTCCCTCGAAACAGCCTTTAAAGGCAAAAAACGCTGTTTCCAGCCCGAAACAGCATTTTGCCACATAAAACAGTGATTCTCCCTCGAAACAGCCTTTAAAGGCAAAATACGCTGTTTCCAGCCCGAAACAGCATTTTGCCACATAAAACGCCTTTTCCAGCCAGAAACAGCATTTTGCCACATAAAACAGTGATTCCACCTATAAACAGCATTTTGGCAGATAAAACACTGTTTCTCCATCCAAACAGCCTTTAAAGGCAAAAAACGCTGTTTCCAGCCCAAAACAGCATTTTGCCACATAAACTAGTGTTTCCACCCATAAACAGCATTTTGCCACATAAAACGCCGATTCCACCTATAAACAGCATTTTGCCACATAAAACAGTGATTCTCCCTCGAAACAGCCTTTAAAGGCAAAAAACGCTGTTTCCAGCCCGAAACAGCATTTTGCCACATAAAACAGTGATTCCACCTATAAAACAGCATTTTGCCACATAAAACAGTGATTCTCCCTCGAAACAGCCTTTAAAGGCAAAAAACGCTGTTTCCAGCCCGAAACAGCATTTTGCCACATAAAACAGTGATTCCACCTATAAACAGCATTTTGCCACATAAAACAGTGATTCTCCCTCGAAACAGCCTTTAAAGGCAAAAAACGCTGTTTCCAGCCCGAAACAGCATTTTGCCACATAAAACAGTGATTCTCCCTCGAAACAGCCTTTAAAGCAAAAAACGCTGTTTCCAGCCCGAAACAGCATTTTGCCACATAAACTAGTGTTTCCACCCATAAACAACATTTTGCCACATAAAACGCCGATTCCAGCCAGAAACAGCATTTTGCCACATAAAACAGTGATTCCACCTATAAACAGCATTTTGCCACATAAAACAGTGATTCTCCCTCGAAACAGCCTTTAAAGGCAAAAAATGCTGTTTCCAGCCCGAAACAGCATTTTGCCACATAAAACAGTGATTCCACCTATAAACAGCATTTTGGCAGATAAAACACTGTTTCTCCATCCAAACAGCCTTTAAAGGCAAAAAACGCTGTTTCCAGCCCGAAACAGCATTTTGCCACATAAACCAGTGTTTCCATCCATAAACAGCATTTTGCCACATAAAACAGTGATTCTCCTCGAAACAGCCTTTAAAGGCAAAAAACGCTGTTTCCATCCATAAACAGCATTTTGCCACATAAAACAGTGATTCTCCCTCGAAACAGCCTTTAAAGGCAAAAAACGCTGTTTCCAACCCGAAACAGCATTTTGCCACATAAAACACCGATTCCAGCCAGAAACAGCATTTTGCCACATAAAACAGTGATTCCACCTATAAACAGCATTTTGTGCCACATAAACAGTGATTCTCCCTCGAAACAGCCTTTAAAGGCAAAAAACGCTGTTTCCAGCCTGAAACAGCATTTTGCCACATAAAACACCGATTCCAGCCAGAAACAGCATTTTGCCACATAAAACAGTGATTCCACCTATAAACAGCATTTTGCCACATAAAACAGTGATCCTCCCTCGAAACAGCCTTTAAAGGCAAAAAACGCTGTTTCCAGCCCGAAACAGCATTTTGCCACATAAAACAGTGATTCTCCCTCGAAACAGCCTTTAAAGGCAAAAAACGCTGTTTCCAGCCCGAAACAGCATTTTGCCACATAAAACGCCTTTTCCAGCCAGAAACAGCATTTTGCCACATAAAACAGTGATTCCACCTATAAACAGCATTTTGGCAGATAAAACACTGTTTCTCCATCCAAACAGCCTTTAAAGGCAAAAAACGCTGTTTCCAGCCCGAAACAGCATTTTGCCACATAAAACACCGATTCCAGCCAGAAACAGCATTTTGCCACATAAAACAGTGATTCCACCTATAAACAGCATTTTGCCACATAAAACAGTGATTCTCCCTCGAAACAGCCTTTAAAGGCAAAAAACGCTGTTTCCAGCCCGAAACAGCATTTTGCCACATAAAACAGTGATTCTCCCTCGAAACAGCCTTTAAAGGCAAAATACGCTGTTTCCAGCCCGAAACAGCATTTTGCCACATAAAACGCCTTTTCCAGCCAGAAACAGCATTTTGCCACATAAAACAGTGATTCCACCTATAAACAGCATTTTGGCAGATAAAACACTGTTTCTCCATCCAAACAGCCTTTAAAGGCAAAAAAACGCTGTTTCCAGCCCAAAACAGCATTTTGCCACATAAACTAGTGTTTCCACCCATAAACAGCATTTTGCCACATAAAACGCCGATTCCACCTATAAACAGCATTTTGCCACATAAAACAGTGATTCTCCCTCGAAACAGCCTTTAAAGGCAAAAAACGCTGTTTCCAGCCTGAAACAGCATTTTGCCACATAAAACACCGATTCCAG
Organism: Centroberyx gerrardi; assembly: GCF_048128805.1. NCBI lineage: Eukaryota > Metazoa > Chordata > Actinopteri > Beryciformes > Berycidae > Centroberyx > Centroberyx gerrardi. The sequence continues at coordinate 29,238 of NW_027605249.1, forward strand.
CCAGAAACAGCATTTTGCCACATAAAACAGTGATTCCATCTATAAACAGCATTTTGCCACATAAAACAGTGATTCTCCCTCGAAACAGCCTTTAAAGGCAAAAAACGCTGTTTCCAGCCCGAAACAGCATTTTGCCACATAAAATAGTGATTCCACCTATAAACAGCATTTTGCCACATAAAACAGTGATTCTCCCTCGAAACAGCCTTTAAAGGCAAAAAACGCTGTTTCCAGCCCGAAACAGCATTTTGCCACATAAAACAGTGATTCTCCCTCGAAACAGCCTTTAAAGGCAAAAAACGCTGTTTCCAGCCCGAAACAGCATTTTGCCACATAAAACACCGATTCCAGCCAGAAACAGCATTTTGCCACATAAAACAGTGATTCCACCTATAAACAGCATTTTGCCACATAAAACAGTGATTCTCCCTCGAAACAGCCTTTAAAGGCAAAAAACGCTGTTTCCAGCCCGAAACAGCATTTTGCCACATAAAACAGTGATTCTCCCTCGAAACAGCCTTTAAAGGCAAAAAACGCTGTTTCCAGCCTGAAACAGCATTTTGCCACATAAAACACCGATTCCAGCCAGAAACAGCATTTTGCCACATAAAACAGTGATTCCACCTATAAACAGCATTTTGCCACATAAAACAGTGATTCTCCCTCGAAACAGCCTTTAAAGGCAAAAAACGCTGTTTCCAGCCCGAAACAGCATTTTGCCACATAAAACACCGATTCCAGCCAGAAACAGCATTTTGCCACATAAAACAGTGATTCCACCTATAAACAGCATTTTGCCACATAAAACAGTGATTCTCCCTCGAAACAGCCTTTAAAGGCAAAAAACGCTGTTTCCAGCCCGAAACAGCATTTTGCCACATAAAACAGTGATTCTCCCTCGAAACAGCCTTTAAAGGCAAAATACGCTGTTTCCAGCCCGAAACAGCATTTTGCCACATAAAACGCCTTTTCCAGCCAGAAACAGCATTTTGCCACATAAAACAGTGATTCCACCTATAAACAGCATTTTGGCAGATAAAACACTGTTTCTCCATCCAAACAGCCTTTAAAGGCAAAAAACGCTGTTTCCAGCCCAAAACAGCATTTTGCCACATAAACTAGTGTTTCCACCCATAAACAGCATTTTGCCACATAAAACGCCGATTCCACCTATAAACAGCATTTTGCCACATAAAACAGTGATTCTCCCTCGAAACAGCCTTTAAAGGCAAAAAACGCTGTTTCCAGCCCGAAACAGCATTTTGCCACATAAAACAGTGATTCCACCTATAAACAGCATTTTGCCACATAAAACAGTGATTCTCCCTCGAAACAGCCTTTAAAGGCAAAAAACGCTGTTTCCAGCCCGAAACAGCATTTTGCCACATAAAACAGTGATTCCACCTATAAACAGCATTTTGCCACATAAAACAGTGATTCTCCCTCGAAACAGCCTTTAAAGGCAAAAAACGCTGTTTCCAGCCCGAAACAGCATTTTGCCACATAAAACAGTGATTCTCCCTCGAAACAGCCTTTAAAGGCAAAAAACGCTGTTTCCAGCCCGAAACAGCATTTTGCCACATAAACTAGTGTTTCCACCCATAAACAACATTTTGCCACATAAAACGCCGATTCCAGCCAGAAACAGCATTTTGCCACATAAAACAGTGATTCCACCTATAAACAGCATTTTGCCACATAAAACAGTGATTCTCCCTCGAAACAGCCTTTAAAGGCAAAAAATGCTGTTTCCAGCCCGAAACAGCATTTTGCCACATAAAACAGTGATTCCACCTATAAACAGCATTTTGGCAGATAAAACACTGTTTCTCCATCCAAACAGCCTTTAAAGGCAAAAAACGCTGTTTCCAGCCCGAAACAGCATTTTGCAACATAAACCAGTGTTTCCATCCATAAACAGCATTTTGCCACATAAAACAGTGATTCTCCTCGAAACAGCCTTTAAAGGCAAAAAACGCTGTTTCCATCCATAAACAGCATTTTGCCACATAAAACAGTGATTCTCCCTCGAAACAGCCTTTAAAGGCAAAAAACGCTGTTTCCAACCCGAAACAGCATTTTGCCACATAAAACACCGATTCCAGCCAGAAACAGCATTTTGCCACATAAAACAGTGATTCCACCTATAAACAGCATTTTGCCACATAAAACAGTGATTCTCCCTCGAAACAGCCTTTAAAGGCAAAAAACGCTGTTTCCAGCCTGAAACAGCATTTTGCCACATAAAACACCGATTCCAGCCAGAAACAGCATTTTGCCACATAAAACAGTGATTCCACCTATAAACAGCATTTTGCCACATAAAACAGTGATCCTCCCTCGAAACAGCCTTTAAAGGCAAAAAACGCTGTTTCCAGCCCGAAACAGCATTTTGCCACATAAAACAGTGATTCTCCCTCGAAACAGCCTTTAAAGGCAAAAAACGCTGTTTCCAGCCCGAAACAGCATTTTGCCACATAAAACGCCTTTTCCAGCCAGAAACAGCATTTTGCCACATAAAACAGTGATTCCACCTATAAACAGCATTTTGGCAGATAAAACACTGTTTCTCCATCCAAACAGCCTTTAAAGGCAAAAAACGCTGTTTCCAGCCCGAAACAGCATTTTGCCACATAAAACACCGATTCCAGCCAGAAACAGCATTTTGCCACATAAAACAGTGATTCCACCTATAAACAGCATTTTGCCACATAAAACAGTGATTCTCCCTCGAAACAGCCTTTAAAGGCAAAAAACGCTGTTTCCAGCCCGAAACAGCATTTTGCCACATAAAACAGTGATTCCACCTATAAACAGCATTTTGCCACATAAAACAGTGATTCTCCCTCGAAACAGCCTTTAAAGGCAAAAAACGCTGTTTCCAGCCCGAAACAGCATTTTGCCACATAAAACGCCTTTTCCAGCCAGAAACAGCATTTTGCCACATAAAACAGTGATTCCACCTATAAACAGCATTTTGGCAGATAAAACACTGTTTCTCCATCCAAACAGCCTTTAAAGGCAAAAAAACGCTGTTTCCAGCCCGAAACAGCATTTTGCCACATAAAACACCGATTCCAGCCAGAAACAGCATTTTGCCACATAAAACAGTGATTCCATCTATAAACAGCATTTTGCCACATAAAACAGTGATTCTCCCTCGAAACAGCCTTTAAAGGCAAAAAACGCTGTTTCCAGCCCGAAACAGCATTTTGCCACATAAAACACCGATTCCAGCCAGAAACAGCATTTTGCCACATAAAACAGTGATTCCACCTATAAACAGCATTTTGCCACATAAAACAGTGATTCTCCCTCGAAACAGCCTTTAAAGGCAAAAAACGCTGTTTCCAGCCCGAAACAGCATTTTGCCACATAAAACAGTGATTCTCCCTCGAAACAGCCTTTAAAGGCAAAATACGCTGTTTCCAGCCCGAAACAGCATTTTGCCACATAAAACGCCTTTTCCAGCCAGAAACAGCATTTTGCCACATAAAACAGTGATTCCACCTATAAACAGCATTTTGGCAGATAAAACACTGTTTCTCCATCCAAACAGCCTTTAAAGGCAAAAAACGCTGTTTCCAGCCCAAAACAGCATTTTGCCACATAAACTAGTGTTTCCACCCATAAACAGCATTTTGCCACATAAAACGCCGATTCCACCTATAAACAGCATTTTGCCACATAAAACAGTGATTCTCCCTCGAAACAGCCTTTAAAGGCAAAAAACGCTGTTTCCAGCCTGAAACAGCATTTTGCCACATAAAACACCGATTCCAGCCAGAAACAGCATTTTGCCACATAAAACAGTGATTCCATCTATAAACAGCATTTTGCCACATAAAACAGTGATTCTCCCTCGAAACAGCCTTTAAAGGCAAAAAACGCTGTTTCCAGCCCGAAACAGCATTTTGCCACATAAAACAGTGATTCCACCTATAAACAGCATTTTGCCACATAAAACAGTGATTCTCCCTCGAAACAGCCTTTAAAGGCAAAAAACGCTGTTTCCAGCCCGAAACAGCATTTTGCCACATAAAACAGTGATTCTCCCTCGAAACAGCCTTTAAAGGCAAAAAACGCTGTTTCCAGCCCGAAACAGCATTTTGCCACATAAAACACCGATTCCAGCCAGAAACAGCATTTTGCCACATAAAACAGTGATTCCACCTATAAACAGCATTTTGCCACATAAAACAGTGATTCTCCCTCGAAACAGCCTTTAAAGGCAAAAAACGCTGTTTCCAGCCCGAAACAGCATTTTGCCACATAAAACAGTGATTCCACCTATAAACAGCATTTTGCCACATAAAACAGTGATTCTCCCTCGAAACAGCCTTTAAAGGCAAAAAACGCTGTTCCAGCCCGAAACAGCATTTTGCCACATAAAACGCCTTTTCCAGCCAGAAACAGCATTTTGCCACATAAAACAGTGATTCCACCTATAAACAGCATTTTGCCACATAAAACAGTGATTCTCCCTCGAAACAGCCTTTAAAGGCAAAAAACGCTGTTTCCAGCCCGAAACAGCATTTTGCCACATAAAACGCCTTTTCCAGCCAGAAACAGCATTTTGCCACATAAAACAGTGATTCCACCTATAAACAGCATTTTGGCAGATAAAACACTGTTTCTCCATCCAAACAGCCTTTAAAGGCAAAAAACGCTGTTTCCAGCCCGAAACAGCATTTTGCCACATAAAACACCGATTCCAGCCAGAAACAGCATTTTGCCACATAAAACAGTGATTCCACCTATAAACAGCATTTTGCCACATAAAACAGTGATTCTCCCTCGAAACAGCCTTTAAAGGCAAAAAACGCTGTTTCCAACCCGAAACAGCATTTTGCCACATAAAACACCGATTCCAGCCAGAAACAGCATTTTGCCACATAAAACAGTGATTCCACCTATAAACAGCATTTTGCCACATAAAACAGTGATTCTCCCTCGAAACAGCCTTTAAAGGCAAAAAACGCTGTTTCCAGCCCGAAACAGCATTTTGCCACATAAAACAGTGATTCCACCTATAAACAGCATTTTGCCACATAAAACAGTGATTCTCCCTCGAAACAGCCTTTAAAGGCAAAAAACGCTGTTTCCAGCCCGAAACAGCATTTTGCCACATAAAACAGTGATTCTCCCTCGAAACAGCCTTTAAAGGCAAAAAACGCTGTTTCCAGCCTGAAACAGCATTTTGCCACATAAAACGCCTTTTCCAGCCAGAAACAGCATTTTGCCACATAAAACAGTGATTCCACCTATAAACAGCATTTTGGCAGATAAAACACTGTTTCTCCATCCAAACAGCCTTTAAAGGCAAAAAACGCTGTTTCCAGCCCGAAACAGCATTTTGCCACATAAAACACCGATTCCAGCCAGAAACAGCATTTTGCCACATAAAACAGTGATTCCACCTATAAACAGCATTTTGCCACATAAAACAGTGATTCTCCCTCGAAACAGCCTTTAAAGGCAAAAAAACGCTGTTTCCAGCCCGAAACAGCATTTTGCCACATAAAACAGTGATTCCACCTATAAACAGCATTTTGCCACATAAAACAGTGATTCTCCCTCGAAACAGCCTTTAAAGGCAAAAAATGCTGTTTCCAGCCCGAAACAGCATTTTGCCACATAAAACAGTGATTCTCCCTCGAAACAGCCTTTAAAGGCAAAAAACGCTGTTTCCAGCCTGAAACAGCATTTTGCCACATAAAACGCCTTTTCCAGCCAGAAACAGCATTTTGCCACATAAAACAGTGATTCCACCTATAAACAGCATTTTGGCAGATAAAACACTGTTTCTCCATCCAAACAGCCTTTAAAGGCAAAAAACGCTGTTTCCAGCCCGAAACAGCATTTTGCCACATAAAACACCGATTCCAGCCAGAAACAGCATTTTGCCACATAAAACAGTGATTCCACCTATAAACAGCATTTTGCCACATAAAACAGTGATTCTCCCTCGAAACAGCCTTTAAAGGCAAAAAACGCTGTTTCCAGCCCGAAACAGCATTTTGCCACATAAAACACCGATTCCAGCCAGAAACAGCATTTTGCCACATAAAACAGTGATTCCACCTATAAACAGCATTTTGCCACATAAAACAGTGATTCTCCCTCGAAACAGCCTTTAAAGGCAAAAAACGCTGTTTCCAGCCCGAAACAGCATTTTGCCACATAAAACAGTGATTCCACCTATAAACAGCATTTTGCCACATAAAACAGTGATTCTCCCTCGAAACAGCCTTTAAAGGCAAAAAACGCTGTTTCCAGCCCGAAACAGCATTTTGCCACATAAAACGCCTTTTCCAGCCAGAAACAGCATTTTGCCACATAAAACAGTGATTCCACCTATAAACAGCATTTTGGCAGATAAAACACTGTTTCTCCATCCAAACAGCCTTTAAAGGCAAAAAACGCTGTTTCCAGCCCGAAACAGCATTTTGCCACATAAAACACCGATTCCAGCCAGAAACAGCATTTTGCCACATAAAACAGTGATTCCATCTATAAACAGCATTTTGCCACATAAAACAGTGATTCCACCTATAAACAGCATTTTGCCACATAAAACAGTGATTCTCCCTCGAAACAGCCTTTAAAGGCAAAAAATGCTGTTTCCAGCCCGAAACAGCATTTTGCCACATAAAACAGTGATTCTCCCTCGAAACAGCCTTTAAAGGCAAAAAACGCTGTTTCCAGCCTGAAACAGCATTTTGCCACATAAAACGCCTTTTCCAGCCAGAAACAGCATTTTGCCACATAAAACAGTGATTCCACCTATAAACAGCATTTTGGCAGATAAAACACTGTTTCTCCATCCAAACAGCCTTTAAAGGCAAAAAACGCTGTTTCCAGCCCGAAACAGCATTTTGCCACATAAAACACCGATTCCAGCCAGAAACAGCATTTTGCCACATAAAACAGTGATTCCACCTATAAACAGCATTTTGCCACATAAAACAGTGATTCTCCCTCGAAACAGCCTTTAAAGGCAAAAAACGCTGTTTCCAGCCCGAAACAGCATTTTGCCACATAAAACACCGATTCCAGCCAGAAACAGCATTTTGCCACATAAAACAGTGATTCCACCTATAAACAGCATTTTGCCACATAAAACAGTGATTCTCCCTCGAAACAGCCTTTAAAGGCAAAAAACGCTGTTTCCAGCCCGAAACAGCATTTTGCCACATAAAACAGTGATTCCACCTATAAACAGCATTTTGCCACATAAAACAGTGATTCTCCCTCGAAACAGCCTTTAAAGGCAAAAAACGCTGTTTCCAGCCCGAAACAGCATTTTGCCACATAAAACGCCTTTTCCAGCCAGAAACAGCATTTTGCCACATAAAACAGTGATTCCACCTATAAACAGCATTTTGGCAGATAAAACACTGTTTCTCCATCCAAACAGCCTTTAAAGGCAAAAAACGCTGTTTCCAGCCCGAAACAGCATTTTGCCACATAAAACACCGATTCCAGCCAGAAACAGCATTTTGCCACATAAAACAGTGATTCCATCTATAAACAGCATTTTGCCACATAAAACAGTGATTCTCCCTCGAAACAGCCTTTAAAGGCAAAAAACGCTGTTTCCAGCCCGAAACAGCATTTTGCCACATAAAACACCGATTCCAGCCAGAAACAGCATTTTGCCACATAAAACAGTGATTCCACCTATAAACAGCATTTTGCCACATAAAACAGTGATTCTCCCTCGAAACAGCCTTTAAAGGCAAAAAACGCTGTTTCCAGCCCGAAACAGCATTTTGCCACATAAAACAGTGATTCTCCCTCGAAACAGCCTTTAAAGGCAAAATACGCTGTTTCCAGCCCGAAACAGCATTTTGCCACATAAAACGCCTTTTCCAGCCAGAAACAGCATTTTGCCACATAAAACAGTGATTCCACCTATAAACAGCATTTTGGCAGATAAAACACTGTTTCTCCATCCAAACAGCCTTTAAAGGCAAAAAACGCTGTTTCCAGCCCAAAACAGCATTTTGCCACATAAACTAGTGTTTCCACCCATAAACAGCATTTTGCCACATAAAACGCCGATTCCACCTATAAACAGCATTTTGCCACATAAAACAGTGATTCTCCCTCGAAACAGCCTTTAAAGGCAAAAAACGCTGTTTCCAGCCTGAAACAGCATTTTGCCACATAAAACACCGATTCCAGCCAGAAACAGCATTTTGCCACATAAAACAGTGATTCCATCTATAAACAGCATTTTGCCACATAAAACAGTGATTCTCCCTCGAAACAGCCTTTAAAGGCAAAAAACGCTGTTTCCAGCCCGAAACAGCATTTTGCCACATAAAACAGTGATTCCACCTATAAACAGCATTTTGCCACATAAAACAGTGATTCTCCCTCGAAACAGCCTTTAAAGGCAAAAAACGCTGTTTCCAGCCCGAAACAGCATTTTGCCACATAAAACAGTGATTCTCCCTCGAAACAGCCTTTAAAGGCAAAAAACGCTGTTTCCAGCCCGAAACAGCATTTTGCCACATAAACTAGTGTTTCCACCCATAAACAACATTTTGCCACATAAAACGCCGATTCCAGCCAGAAACAGCATTTTGCCACATAAAACAGTGATTCCACCTATAAACAGCATTTTGCCACATAAAACAGTGATTCTCCCTCGAAACAGCCTTTAAAGGCAAAAAATGCTGTTTCCAGCCCGAAACAGCATTTTGCCACATAAAACAGTGATTCCACCTATAAACAGCATTTTGCCACATAAAACAGTGATTCTCCCTCGAAACAGCCTTTAAAGGCAAAAAACGCTGTTTCCAGCCCGAAACAGCATTTTGCCACATAAAACGCCTTTTCCAGCCAGAAACAGCATTTTGCCACATAAAACAGTGATTCCACCTATAAACAGCATTTTGGCAGATAAAACACTGTTTCTCCATCCAAACAGCCTTTAAAGGCAAAAAACGCTGTTTCCAGCCCAAAACAGCATTTTGCCACATAAACTAGTGTTTCCACCCATAAACAGCATTTTGCCACATAAAACGCCGATTCCACCTATAAACAGCATTTTGCCACATAAAACAGTGATTCTCCCTCGAAACAGCCTTTAAAGGCAAAAAACGCTGTTTCCAGCCTGAAACAGCATTTTGCCACATAAAACACCGATTCCAGCCAGAAACAGCATTTTGCCACATAAAACAGTGATTCCACCTATAAACAGCATTTTGCCACATAAAACAGTGATTCTCCCTCGAAACAGCCTTTAAAGGCAAAAAACGCTGTTTCCAGCCCGAAACAGCATTTTGCCACATAAAACAGTGATTCCACCTATAAACAGCATTTTGCCACATAAAACAGTGATTCTCCCTCGAAACAGCCTTTAAAGGCAAAAAACGCTGTTTCCAGCCCGAAACAGCATTTTGCCACATAAAACAGTGATTCTCCCTCGAAACAGCCTTTAAAGGCAAAAAACGCTGTTTCCAGCCTGAAACAGCATTTTGCCACATAAAACGCCTTTTCCAGCCAGAAACAGCATTTTGCCACATAAAACAGTGATTCCACCTATAAACAGCATTTTGGCAGATAAAACACTGTTTCTCCATCCAAACAGCCTTTAAAGGCAAAAAAACGCTGTTTCCAGCCCGAAACAGCATTTTGCCACATAAAACACCGATTCCAGCCAGAAACAGCATTTTGCCACATAAAACAGTGATTCCACCTATAAACAGCATTTTGCCACATAAAACAGTGATTCTCCCTCGAAACAGCCTTTAAAGGCAAAAAACGCTGTTTCCAGCCCGAAACAGCATTTTGCCACATAAAACAGTGATTCCACCTATAAACAGCATTTTGCCACATAAAACAGTGATTCTCCCTCGAAACAGCCTTTAAAGGCAAAAAATGCTGTTTCCAGCCCGAAACAGCATTTTGCCACATAAAACAGTGATTCTCCCTCGAAACAGCCTTTAAAGGCAAAAAACGCTGTTTCCAGCCTGAAACAGCATTTTGCCACATAAAACGCCTTTTCCAGCCAGAAACAGCATTTTGCCACATAAAACAGTGATTCCACCTATAAACAGCATTTTGGCAGATAAAACACTGTTTCTCCATCCAAACAGCCTTTAAAGGCAAAAAACGCTGTTTCCAGCCCGAAACAGCATTTTGCCACATAAAACACCGATTCCAGCCAGAAACAGCATTTTGCCACATAAAACAGTGATTCCACCTATAAACAGCATTTTGCCACATAAAACAGTGATTCTCCCTCGAAACAGCCTTTAAAGGCAAAAAACGCTGTTTCCAGCCCGAAACAGCATTTTGCCACATAAAACACCGATTCCAGCCAGAAACAGCATTTTGCCACATAAAACAGTGATTCCACCTATAAACAGCATTTTGCCACATAAAACAGTGATTCTCCCTCGAAACAGCCTTTAAAGGCAAAAAACGCTGTTTCCAGCCCGAAACAGCATTTTGCCACATAAAACAGTGATTCCACCTATAAACAGCATTTTGCCACATAAAACAGTGATTCTCCTCGAAACAGCCTTTAAAGGCAAAAAACGCTGTTTCCAGCCCGAAACAGCATTTTGCCACATAAAACGCCTTTTCCAGCCAGAAACAGCATTTTGCCACATAAAACAGTGATTCCACCTATAAACAGCATTTTGGCAGATAAAACACTGTTTCTCCATCCAAACAGCCTTTAAAGGCAAAAAAACGCTGTTTCCAGCCCGAAACAGCATTTTGCCACATAAAACACCGATTCCAGCCAGAAACAGCATTTTGCCACATAAAACAGTGATTCCATCTATAAACAGCATTTTGCCACATAAAACAGTGATTCCACCTATAAACAGCATTTTGCCACATAAAACAGTGATTCTCCCTCGAAACAGCCTTTAAAGGCAAAAAATGCTGTTTCCAGCCCGAAACAGCATTTTGCCACATAAAACAGTGATTCTCCCTCGAAACAGCCTTTAAAGGCAAAAAACGCTGTTTCCAGCCTGAAACAGCATTTTGCCACATAAAACGCCTTTTCCAGCCAGAAACAGCATTTTGCCACATAAAACAGTGATTCCACCTATAAACAGCATTTTGGCAGATAAAACACTGTTTCTCCATCCAAACAGCCTTTAAAGGCAAAAAACGCTGTTTCCAGCCCGAAACAGCATTTTGCCACATAAAACACCGATTCCAGCCAGAAACAGCATTTTGCCACATAAAACAGTGATTCCACCTATAAACAGCATTTTGCCACATAAAACAGTGATTCTCCCTCGAAACAGCCTTTAAAGGCAAAAAACGCTGTTTCCAGCCCGAAACAGCATTTTGCCACATAAAACACCGATTCCAGCCAGAAACAGCATTTTGCCACATAAAACAGTGATTCCACCTATAAACAGCATTTTGCCACATAAAACAGTGATTCTCCCTCGAAACAGCCTTTAAAGGCAAAAAACGCTGTTTCCAGCCCGAAACAGCATTTTGCCACATAAAACAGTGATTCCACCTATAAACAGCATTTTGCCACATAAAACAGTGATTCTCCCTCGAAACAGCCTTTAAAGGCAAAAAACGCTGTTTCCAGCCCGAAACAGCATTTTGCCACATAAAACGCCTTTTCCAGCCAGAAACAGCATTTTGCCACATAAAACAGTGATTCCACCTATAAACAGCATTTTGGCAGATAAAACACTGTTTCTCCATCCAAACAGCCTTTAAAGGCAAAAAACGCTGTTTCCAGCCCGAAACAGCATTTTGCCACATAAAACACCGATTCCAGCCAGAAACAGCATTTTGCCACATAAAACAGTGATTCCATCTATAAACAGCATTTTGCCACATAAAACAGTGATTCTCCCTCGAAACAGCCTTTAAAGGCAAAAAACGCTGTTTCCAGCCCGAAACAGCATTTTGCCACATAAAACACCGATTCCAGCCAGAAACAGCATTTTGCCACATAAAACAGTGATTCCACCTATAAACAGCATTTTGCCACATAAAACAGTGATTCTCCCTCGAAACAGCCTTTAAAGGCAAAAAACGCTGTTTCCAGCCCGAAACAGCATTTTGCCACATAAAACAGTGATTCTCCCTCGAAACAGCCTTTAAAGGCAAAATACGCTGTTTCCAGCCCGAAACAGCATTTTGCCACATAAAACGCCTTTTCCAGCCAGAAACAGCATTTTGCCACATAAAACAGTGATTCCACCTATAAACAGCATTTTGGCAGATAAAACACTGTTTCTCCATCCAAACAGCCTTTAAAGGCAAAAAACGCTGTTTCCAGCCCAAAACAGCATTTTGCCACATAAACTAGTGTTTCCACCCATAAACAGCATTTTGCCACATAAAACGCCGATTCCACCTATAAACAGCATTTTGCCACATAAAACAGTGATTCTCCCTCGAAACAGCCTTTAAAGGCAAAAAACGCTGTTTCCAGCCTGAAACAGCATTTTGCCACATAAAACACCGATTCCAGCCAGAAACAGCATTTTGCCACATAAAACAGTGATTCCATCTATAAACAGCATTTTGCCACATAAAACAGTGATTCTCCCTCGAAACAGCCTTTAAAGGCAAAAAACGCTGTTTCCAGCCCGAAACAGCATTTTGCCACATAAAACAGTGATTCCACCTATAAACAGCATTTTGCCACATAAAACAGTGATTCTCCCTCGAAACAGCCTTTAAAGGCAAAAAACGCTGTTTCCAGCCCGAAACAGCATTTTGCCACATAAAACAGTGATTCTCCCTCGAAACAGCCTTTAAAGGCAAAAAACGCTGTTTCCAGCCCGAAACAGCATTTTGCCACATAAACTAGTGTTTCCACCCATAAACAACATTTTGCCACATAAAACGCCGATTCCAGCCAGAAACAGCATTTTGCCACATAAAACAGTGATTCCACCTATAAACAGCATTTTGCCACATAAAACAGTGATTCTCCCTCGAAACAGCCTTTAAAGGCAAAAAATGCTGTTTCCAGCCCGAAACAGCATTTTGCCACATAAAACAGTGATTCCACCTATAAACAGCATTTTGCCACATAAAACAGTGATTCTCCCTCGAAACAGCCTTTAAAGGCAAAAAACGCTGTTTCCAGCCCGAAACAGCATTTTGCCACATAAAACGCCTTTTCCAGCCAGAAACAGCATTTTGCCACATAAAACAGTGATTCCACCTATAAACAGCATTTTGGCAGATAAAACACTGTTTCTCCATCCAAACAGCCTTTAAAGGCAAAAAACGCTGTTTCCAGCCCAAAACAGCATTTTGCCACATAAACTAGTGTTTCCACCCATAAACAGCATTTTGCCACATAAAACGCCGATTCCACCTATAAACAGCATTTTGCCACATAAAACAGTGATTCTCCCTCGAAACAGCCTTTAAAGGCAAAAAACGCTGTTTCCAGCCTGAAACAGCATTTTGCCACATAAAACACCGATTCCAGCCAGAAACAGCATTTTGCCACATAAAACAGTGATTCCATCTATAAACAGCATTTTGCCACATAAAACAGTGATTCTCCCTCGAAACAGCCTTTAAAGGCAAAAAACGCTGTTTCCAGCCCGAAACAGCATTTTGCCACATAAAACAGTGATTCCACCTATAAACAGCATTTTGCCACATAAAACAGTGATTCTCCCTCGAAACAGCCTTTAAAGGCAAAAAACGCTGTTTCCAGCCCGAAACAGCATTTTGCCACATAAAACAGTGATTCTCCCTCGAAACAGCCTTTAAAGGCAAAAAACGCTGTTTCCAGCCCGAAACAGCATTTTGCCACATAAAACACCGATTCCAGCCAGAAACAGCATTTTGCCACATAAAACAGTGATTCCACCTATAAACAGCATTTTGCCACATAAAACAGTGATTCTCCCTCGAAACAGCCTTTAAAGGCAAAAAACGCTGTTTCCAGCCCGAAACAGCATTTTGCCACATAAAACAGTGATTCTCCCTCGAAACAGCCTTTAAAGGCAAAATACGCTGTTTCCAGCCCGAAACAGCATTTTGCCACATAAAACGCCTTTTCCAGCCAGAAACAGCATTTTGCCACATAAAACAGTGATTCCACCTATAAACAGCATTTTGCAGATAAAACACTGTTTCTCCATCCAAACAGCCTTTAAAGGCAAAAAACGCTGTTTCCAGCCCGAAACAGCATTTTGCCACATAAAACGCCGATTCCACCTATAAACAGCATTTTGCCACATAAAACAGTGATTCTCCCTCGAAACAGCCTTTAAAGGCAAAAAACGCTGTTTCCAGCCTGAAACAGCATTTTGCCACATAAAACACCGATTCCAGCCAGAAACAGCATTTTGCCACATAAAACAGTGATTCCATCTATAAACAGCATTTTGCCACATAAAACAGTGATTCTCCCTCGAAACAGCCTTTAAAGGCAAAAAACGCTGTTTCCAGCCCGAAACAGCATTTTGCCACATAAAACAGTGATTCCACCTATAAACAGCATTTTGCCACATAAAACAGTGATTCTCCCTCGAAACAGCCTTTAAAGGCAAAAAACGCTGTTTCCAGCCCGAAACAGCATTTTGCCACATAAAACAGTGATTCTCCCTCGAAACAGCCTTTAAAGGCAAAAAACGCTGTTTCCAGCCCGAAACAGCATTTTGCCACATAAACTAGTGTTTCCACCCATAAACAACATTTTGCCACATAAAACGCCGATTCCAGCCAGAAACAGCATTTTGCCACATAAAACAGTGATTCCACCTATAAACAGCATTTTGCCACATAAAACAGTGATTCTCCCTCGAAACAGCCTTTAAAGGCAAAAAATGCTGTTTCCAGCCCGAAACAGCATTTTGCCACATAAAACAGTGATTCCACCTATAAACAGCATTTTGGCAGATAAAACACTGTTTCTCCATCCAAACAGCCTTTAAAGGCAAAAAACGCTGTTTACAGCCCGAAACAGCATTTTGCCACATAAACCAGTGTTTCCATCCATAAACAGCATTTTGCCACATAAAACAGTGATTCTCCCTCGAAACAGCCTTTAAAGGCAAAAAAACGCTGTTTCCATCCATAAACAGCATTTTGCCACATAAAACAGTGATTCTCCCTCGAAACAGCCTTTAAAGGCAAAAAACGCTGTTTCCAACCCGAAACAGCATTTTGCCACATAAAACACCGATTCCAGCCAGAAACAGCATTTTGCCACATAAAACAGTGATTCCACCTATAAACAGCATTTTGCCACATAAAACAGTGATTCTCCCTCGAAACAGCCTTTAAAGGCAAAAAACGCTGTTTCCAGCCCGAAACAGCATTTTGCCACATAAAACAGTGATTCTCCCTCGAAACAGCCTTTAAAGGCAAAAAACGCTGTTTCCAGCCCGAAACAGCATTTTGCCACATAAACTAGTGTTTCCACCCATAAACAGCATTTTGCCACATAAAACGCCGATTCCAGCCTGAAACAGCATTTTGCCACATAAAACAGTGATTCCACCTATAAACAGCATTTTGCCACATAAAACAGTGATTCCATCTATAAACAGCATTTTTGCAGATAAAACACTGTTTCTCCATCCAAACAGCCTTTAAAGGCAAAAAACGCTGTTTCCAGCCCGAAACAGCATTTTGCCACATAAACTAGTGTTTCCACCCATAAACAACATTTTGCCACATAAAACGCCGATTCCAGCCAGAAACAGCATTTTGCCACATAAAACAGTGATTCCACCTATAAACAGTATTTTGCCACATAAAACAGTGATTCTCCCTCGAAACAGCCTTTAAAGGCAAAAAATGCTGTTTCCAGCCCGAAACAGCATTTTGCCACATAAAACAGTGATTCCACCTATAAACAGCATTTTGGCAGATAAAACACTGTTTCTCCATCCAAACAGCCTTTAAAGGCAAAAAACGCTGTTTCCAGCCCGAAACAGCATTTTGCCACATAAACCAGTGTTTCCATCCATAAACAGCATTTGCCACATAAAACAGTGATTCTCCCTCGAAACAGCCTTTAAAGGCAAAAAACGCTGTTTCCATCCATAAACAGCATTTTGCCACATAAAACAGTGATTCTCCCTCGAAACAGCCTTTAAAGGCAAAAAACGCTGTTTCCAACCCGAAACAGCATTTTGCCACATAAAACACCGATTCCAGCCAGAAACAGCATTTTGCCACATAAAACAGTGATTCCACCTATAAACAGCATTTTGCCACATAAAACAGTGATTCTCCCTCGAAACAGCCTTTAAAGGCAAAAAACGCTGTTTCCAGCCTGAAACAGCATTTTGCCACATAAAACACCGATTCCAGCCAGAAACAGCATTTTGCCACATAAAACAGTGATTCCACCTATAAACAGCATTTTGCCACATAAAACAGTGATCCTCCCTCGAAACAGCCTTTAAAGGCAAAAAACGCTGTTTCCAGCCCGAAACAGCATTTTGCCACATAAAACAGTGATTCTCCCTCGAAACAGCCTTTAAAGGCAAAAAACGCTGTTTCCAGCCCGAAACAGCATTTTGCCACATAAAACGCCTTTTCCAGCCAGAAACAGCATTTTGCCACATAAAACAGTGATTCCACCTATAAACAGCATTTTGGCAGATAAAACACTGTTTCTCCATCCAAACAGCCTTTAAAGGCAAAAAACGCTGTTTCCAGCCCGAAACAGCATTTTGCCACATAAAACACCGATTCCAGCCAGAAACAGCATTTTGCCACATAAAACAGTGATTCCACCTATAAACAGCATTTTGCCACATAAAACAGTGATTCTCCCTCGAAACAGCCTTTAAAGGCAAAAAACGCTGTTTCCAGCCCGAAACAGCATTTTGCCACATAAAACAGTGATTCCACCTATAAACAGCATTTTGCCACATAAAACAGTGATTCTCCCTCGAAACAGCCTTTAAAGGCAAAAAACGCTGTTTCCAGCCCGAAACAGCATTTTGCCACATAAAACACCGATTCCAGCCCGAAACAGCATTTTGCCACATAAAACAGTGATTCCACCTATAAACAGCATTTTGCCACATAAAACAGTGATTCTCCCTCGAAACAGCCTTTAAAGGCAAAAAACGCTGTTTCCAGCCCGAAACAGCATTTTGCCACATAAAACGCCTTTTCCAGCCAGAAACAGCATTTTGCCACATAAAACAGTGATTCCACCTATAAACAGCATTTTGCCACATAAAACAGTGATTCTCCCTCGAAACAGCCTTTAAAGGCAAAAAACGCTGTTTCCAACCCGAAACAGCATTTTGCCACATAAAACACCGATTCCAGCCAGAAACAGCATTTTGCCACATAAAACAGTGATTCCACCTATAAACAGCATTTTGCCACATAAAACAGTGATTCTCCCTCGAAACAGCCTTTAAAGGCAAAAAAACGCTGTTTCCAGCCCGAAACAGCATTTTGCCACATAAAACAGTGATTCCACCTATAAACAGCATTTTGCCACATAAAACAGTGATTCTCCCTCGAAACAGCCTTTAAAGGCAAAAAATGCTGTTTCCAGCCCGAAACAGCATTTTGCCACATAAAACAGTGATTCTCCCTCGAAACAGCCTTTAAAGGCAAAAAACGCTGTTTCCAGCCTGAAACAGCATTTTGCCACATAAAACGCCTTTTCCAGCCAGAAACAGCATTTTGCCACATAAAACAGTGATTCCACCTATAAACAGCATTTTGGCAGATAAAACACTGTTTCTCCATCCAAACAGCCTTTAAAGGCAAAAAACGCTGTTTCCAGCCCGAAACAGCATTTTGCCACATAAAAACACCGATTCCAGCCAGAAACAGCATTTTGCCACATAAAACAGTGATTCCACCTATAAACAGCATTTTGCCACATAAAACAGTGATTCTCCCTCGAAACAGCCTTTAAAGGCAAAAAAACGCTGTTTCCAGCCCGAAACAGCATTTTGCCACATAAAACACCGATTCCAGCCAGAAACAGCATTTTGCCACATAAAACAGTGATTCCACCTATAAACAGCATTTTGCCACATAAAACAGTGATTCTCCCTCGAAACAGCCTTTAAAGGCAAAAAACGCTGTTTCCAGCCCGAAACAGCATTTTGCCACATAAAACACCGATTCCAGCCAGAAACAGCATTTTGCCACATAAAACAGTGATTCCACCTATAAACAGCATTTTGCCACATAAAACAGTGATTCTCCCTCGAAACAGCCTTTAAAGGCAAAAAACGCTGTTTCCAGCCCGAAACAGCATTTTGCCACATAAAACAGTGATTCTCCCTCGAAACAGCCTTTAAAGGCAAAAAACGCTGTTTCCAGCCCGAAACAGCATTTTGCCACATAAAACGCCTTTTCCAGCCAGAAACAGCATTTTGCCACATAAAACACCGATTCCAGCCCGAAACAGCATTTTGCCACATAAAACAGTGATTCCACCTATAAACAGCATTTTGCCACATAAAACAGTGATTCTCCCTCGAAACAGCCTTTAAAGGCAAAAAACGCTGTTTCCAGCCCGAAACAGCATTTTGCCACATAAAACAGTGATTCTCCCTCGAAACAGCCTTTAAAGGCAAAAAACGCTGTTTCCAGCCCGAAACAGCATTTTGCCACATAAACTAGTGTTTCCACCCATAAACAGCATTTTGCCACATAAAACGCCGATTCCAGCCTGAAACAGCATTTTGCCACATAAAACAGTGATTCCACCTATAAACAGCATTTTGCCACATAAAACAGTGATTCCATCTATAAACAGCATTTTTGCAGATAAAACACTGTTTCTCCATCCAAACAGCCTTTAAAGGCAAAAAACGCTGTTTCCAGCCCGAAACAGCATTTTGCCACATAAACTAGTGTTTCCACCCATAAACAACATTTTGCCACATAAAACGCCGATTCCAGCCAGAAACAGCATTTTGCCACATAAAACAGTGATTCCACCTATAAACAGTATTTTGCCACATAAAACAGTGATTCTCCCTCGAAACAGCCTTTAAAGGCAAAAATGCTGT